>NW_027441984.1:300000-434137 GCF_048569485.1 Anomaloglossus baeobatrachus | reverse complement strand
TGTGCTTGTCGCCTGGACCAGGCCACTCCAGCTGCTTGCCTCCTGTGACCTATGGGCCCTAACTGTGGCTACGTGGCTGCGGCTTTTAGTTGTTGTGGTGTGGGCTTTGAGGGCCCCACACCGGCAGGTTTAGCAAAAGAAAGATGGATCTATCTCCGCTCCGGGATCTGCCGCCCGTTTGGGCCTGGTACTCTCTAGCAGTCTCCTTACTTCCCACTCCGTGCCCTCTCTTTAGCTGAAGATGGATTTCGGGTAGCACCCCTAGTTGACCGTTCTCCCCCGTCAATAGCCACTGCGCGGGCGCTGTTAGACAGCACAAGCCCCACAGGTCTGCTCCTCACTGAGCCCTATGGAGTTCTGCCCTAACCGACTCACTGCCCCTCCTCTCCTGTTCTTGCCTACGCCACTTAGTAACCAGACTCTCTTACCACACCCCTTGAGAGGAGATGGAGGCCGTGCTCATGCTTCGCCCCCTCCTGGGATCCCCAGGGGTCCTCTCATAGGTACATGTGTGAGACCTGATCACTATGCGCCTGTGTTCCACACCCCGGTCAGCCTTCCGGATTACCTGTATTGTACTGTCCCCAGCATGGGTGCAGTACTCAGTGGTGCCTGACCAGGTCAGGGGCGCCACATTCCCCCTTAGTTATCACCAGCACGTCCTCGGGCTGCAAGACAACATTTTAAATGCATAAAACATTAAAACATGGTAAAACATTTTAAGATCACCAGGTATCATACATCACCACCCTCCACCCACAAGTCCGTTAACCCACCCAAAACCCTTTCAGGAGGCAGGTCACCGGTTTCTTTTGGTAACCAGGTCTGGGCCATCCACTTCCCCAGACCTTTCCTCCAATCTGCCTCTCCCGTTGGCCGCGCCTTCAGCCACTTCTGGCAGGATGTAGAGGCGGCTTTCATGGGCTGGTGGTTTCAGGGTATACCTGGCCCGGTGGATCCGCGCCTTCAGCCTCTTCTGGCAGGATGTAGAGGCGGCCTCCACAGTTGGTGCTGACCAGGTACCCTCTTTGTGGTGGAGAGCCAGGCCCCATAAACAGGCATGCTCTCTGGTCGCAGGTGAGCCAAGGCCCTATATACGGACGGACTCCTCCTGGTCGCAGACGAGCCAAGCCCCTAAACAGGCTGGCTCTGGTGGTGGTGCCTCTGGTGTAACTATTTACACTGCGAGAGTTTGTGGCTATAGCCAGTTCATAGCCTTAAGGTTTATGGTTTTCTCACAATAGTTTTTGTGGGCACATGCTTAAACTTGAGAACGTTGCAAAACAAACTTTTCAAAACTTGTAACTTCTGTGCTTTATGTGGATTCCTCTACTCCTCCATACCAGGGCTTTGGCCGGTAGGGCTGCGGCACCTGCTGCTTTCTTGCTCTTTGTCGTCGTCGGAGGTAGTCTCATCTGTAGGTTCCTTGTCTTTTCTTTCTTGATCTTCATCTGTTTCCTTTTCTGCATCTGTTTCTTTATCTTTAGGACATGGTGCAACATCCAGTGCATACCATCCTCTTTCTCCTTGATGCATAGTGAACTGTACTGAGTCTCCAATTTTCAAATTCCTTCCAGGGTGTCCTCTGGGCAAGTGGGCTCTCACATCCCTTCTATTAACGAAAATTCCTTCTTTCATGCCTCGTGCCACAATAAAGCCGTATCCGCTTTTCAAATTAAAGTCCTCCACAACTCCTCTACAAAGGGGTCCTCTAGCCTGTGCCTTGGCTCTTCTCAGGAACTTTTTCTCTTGTAGATCTCTGGCCGTAACTTCTCTCTGCTCTGGGAATGGCGATGCAGGGGACAGTGTTGTTCTATTACGACGCCGTGTCTTACGGGCTGGATCTTGCTTGGTTGCTGTTACTTCGCTGCCTGCAGGCCCCCAGGTAAGGTTGCTGGACAAATCTTCCTCAGCCGATGGGGTCAGGTCTTCTTCATCCCAGCGGGAATATGGTAGCATCTCCGGCTCTGGGCATGGATCCACTGCTGGTGGCTCCTGAGTCAGCTCCTTAGCTTCTTGCCCTCCTCTCCCCCTTAGTTCTTCGCTGCACTCTGCTTGTGGCAGCGCTGGGGATGAGTGTTCCTCAGCTGGCCCAGGCGGTGGACTCTTCGGCGTGGTTGCTGCCGGGATTGCCTTAGGAGTGTGCGGAGGGAGCATGTACTGGTCCACCATCTCCTGTGGGAACTTGGCCTCCAGGTCAGCCTTCAGCTGCCAGTATGCGGGGTCCTCCCCCAGCGTGGATTTCCTAGCAGGGAGCTCCTTAGCCTGGGGAGCGGTGTCTGCTCTGGCCCTACAGGCCGGGGTAAATGAGGGTACGTCTGTCTTTTCTTGGCGGACCGCGCCTGGCATGGCGGCGGCCTGGTCTTGGCGGGCCGCGCCTGGCATGGCGGCGGCCTGGTCTTGGCGGGCCGCGCCTGGCATGGCGGCGGCCTGGATCGGCGTTGCAGCCTCGCTGGGATCCGTGCAGGTGGAGCTGGGCGTCGCTGCGGTGATCGGGGCTTGGCGGGCCGCACCTGGCGTGGCTGCGGCCTGGTTCAGCATCTCACTGGCGGCGCGGACGAGCGTCGCGGCTGCGGTGGGATCTTGGCGGACTGGGCTCAGCAGGGTGGCAGCCTGGGTCAGCGTCACACCTGCGGCACGGATGAGTATCGCCGTGGCAGTCGGGCCTTTGCGGGCTAGGCGGGGCATCGCTGCGGCGGCCTGGATTTGGCGGGCCGCATCTAGCGTGGCTGCGGCCTCGCTCGGCGTCGCCGCGCCGGGCGCCTCTTCTGGGACCGCGGGCGTAGCTGCAGGGGTCGGAGCACTTGCGCTGGCCGGGGCATCTCTGGACTCACCCATCTGTGGCAGCATCGGGGTCTGAGTCGTCGCCGCTCGGTCTGGCAGGCGTCGCGCGACTCCCTCCTCGTAGGTCCGCACCGCCGCAGCCATCTCCAGGAGCTCCGTGCGTCCCTCACTGAGCTGTCGTACAATCCTAGCCTCCAGCTGGTCGCAGAAGATAGCGAGCTCCCGGCACCACCAGGCAGCAGAGCCTGGCTCTGGGTATCCGCGTCTGGACTCCATTTTCTCTAGCACACTGCTGGGTTCTCTTCTGCTCCGCCGTCTCTGGACGCTTCCGCTTTCTTCACCAGCGAGGTCCGAACTCTGCAGGGGATCTCTGGGTAGCCACACCTCTTCGTGGGCGGTAACTTCTTCCAGCGCGGGCTGCTGTTGTTTTTCAGCGCGCTTTTCATGGTGGCAATATGGCGGCGCTTCCAATTTTTCAAGCGGACCGCCCAGGCACATGGTCACCTGTCTGAACAGGTCTAGTCCTTATCCTGTTCGTGACGCCAGATGTGAAGCCCCACAGGTGTTGTGCAGCTGCATTACCTTCAGGGACTCCACGCTGCTGGATCTGGATCACAGGTAGGAGATCTTCTCTGTAGTCGTGACGCCACTCTCAGATTTGCGGTCAGTGGGGACCGCCACTGCAGGTTAAGGGCTGCCTGGGGCTGATGGTGGGTGCAGTCGGATGTAGTGGCCTCCTGAGAGTGAGGCAAGCCCCAGGGCCCTGTGTAGTTGTGTAGAACTACAAGGCGCAGAATGACTCCACACAAGCAGGATGTCTTTCAGGGTTTTTACTCACAGTTGATGGCAGGGTGAGTGACCCGGGCATAGCTGGGATGAACCAGGTGGGAACCAGGTGTCCTTCAGGCTGACTTGTGAGGGTGACTACTAACTCGCCTTCCTTAGCCCTTGTTGGTTTGGGGTAACCCCGACTTTTAGTCCCTATGGGGGTCACCCAGGGAAGATGCTGCAGCCTCTCTCCCCTTCGTTTGCCGTGTGCTTGTCGCCTGGACCAGGCCACTCCAGCTGCTTGCCTCCTGTGACCTATGGGCCCTAACTGTGGCTACGTGGCTGCGGCTTTTAGTTGTTGTGGTGTGGGCTTTGAGGGCCCCACACCGGCAGGTTTAGCAAAAGAAAGATGGATCTATCTCCGCTCCGGGATCTGCCGCCCGTTTGGGCCTGGTACTCTCTAGCAGTCTCCTTACTTCCCACTCCGTGCCATCTCTTTAGCTGAAGATGGATTTCGGGTAGCACTCCTAGTTGACCGTTCTCCCCCGTCAATAGCCACTGCGCGGGCGCTGTTAGACAGCACAAGCCCCACAGGTCTGCTCCTCACTGAGCCCTATGGAGTTCTGCCCTAACCGACTCACTGCCCCTCCTCTCCTGTTCTTGCCTACGCCACTTAGTAACCAGACTCTCTTACCACACCCCTTGAGAGGAGATGGAGGCCGTGCTCATGCTTCGCCCCCTCCTGGGATCCCCAGGGGTCCTCTCATAGGTACATGTGTGAGACCTGATCACTATGCGCCTGTGTTCCACACCCCGGTCAGCCTTCCGGATTACCTGTATTGTACTGTCCCCAGCATGGGTGCAGTACTCAGTGGTGCCTGACCAGGTCAGGGGCGCCACAGTAACACTGCACACAGAAATGCACCTTAATATTCCACTGTTAACCCTTTCCTCCCAGCAGTAACACACAACTCCTCACCTTGATATCATGGTGATTTATGGTCAGAATGACTTCAATGCGATCAGTGATTTCTATTCTAGCTCTGCTCACATAGATTTTATATCCACACTCAACTATAGGCCGTTCTTCATATTTTGGGGGCTTTTAGTCAGATATACTAGTTTGTGCCTGTATAGTATTGGTGTAGATGGGAGTGTAGGGCATGGGTTACATGGCACTGTGGTGGGATACTGATGGGAGGTATTGGTGCTGTGTTTGATGCTTCTACTGGGTATTTTCCTACAAATACTGGAACAGCTCACTGCTTAGAATGATCCTTCCCAGCTCTATAATATATTATATATACCCCACAATGCAGGCTCACACACACATTTGTCTCAAGTGTGTTGTAGGGACACAGATACAGTCTTGGTCATGTGACTAAAGGCTACTTTACACACTGCGATATCGGTCCCGATATCGCTAGTGTGGGTACCCGCCCCCATCTGTTGCGCGACACGGGTAAATCGCTGCCCATGCCGCACAACACCGACCAGACCCGTCACACATACTTACCTGCCCGGCGACGTCGCTGTGACCGGCGAACCGCCTCCTTTCTATCTATCTAATACGATGACAACAGCTCTCCATACCTGCAGTCCACCACAAGGACCACCCTCTCTAATCCCTGAAAAATGAAATCATCCTCAGTGACGAAGAGAGGGGGCTAAGCGCCCCCATGGTCTCAGAGCATTAACTCTTCTAAGAGTCCTAAGAGTCCTGCTCACACTGATGGGGTGCAGCTGTGGGACCCTATTTTCAGAGATGATGTCCTCCACCCAACTCTCAAAAAGCTGAAAGGGTCTTCAGTAGAGATGGATAGTCGAGCTGGGCTATCAGACGGTCACCTCTGTAGCTGTAGTGTCATTTTTCCTATGGTCCAATGTGTAAATTAAACAAAAAAGTGCACGTTTGTTATGATGTCCAAGATGGGGACCAGGATGTGGACATAATAAAAAATTAGGGAACATGATAGGAGACATTTCTACAATACATATAATCATTCTTATCTATCTAATACGATGACAACAGCTCTCCATACTTGCAGTCCACCACAAGGACCACCCTCTCTAATCCCTGAAAAATGAAATCATCCTCAGTGACGAAGAGAGGGGGCCAAGCGCCCCCCATGGTACCAGAGCATTGACTCTTCTAAGAGTCCTAAGAGTCCTGCTCACACTGATGGGGTGAAGCTCTGGGACCCTATTTTCAGAGATGATGTCCTCCACCCGACTCTCAAAAAGCTGAAAGGGTCTTCAGTAGAGATGGATAGTCGAGCTGGGCTATCAGACGGTCACCTATGTAGCTGTAGTGTCATTTTTCCTATGGTCCAATGTGTAAATTAAACAAAAAAGTGCACGTTTGTTATGATGTCCAAGATGGGGACCAGGATGTGGACATAATAAGAAATTAGGGAACATGATAGGAGACATTTCTACAATACATATAATCATTCTTATCTATCTAATACGATGACAACAGCTCTCCATACCTGCAGTCCACCACAAGGACCACCCTCTCTAATCCCTGAAAAATGAAATCATCCTCAGTGACGAAGAGAGGGGGCTAAGTGCCCCCAATGGTCTCAGAGCATTGACTCTTCTAAGAGTCCTAAGAGTCCTGCTCACACTGATGGGGTGCAGCTGTGGGACCCTATTTTCAGAGATGATGTCCTCCACCCAACTCTCAAAAAGCTGAAAGGGTCTTCAGTAGAGATGGATAGTCGAGCTGGGCTATCAGACGGTCACCTCTGTAGCTGTAGTGTCATTTTTCCTATGGTCCAATGTGTAAATTAAACAAAAAAGTGCACGTTTGTTATGATGTCCAAGATGGGGACCAGGATGTGGACATAATAAAAAATTAGGGAACATGATAGGAGACATTTCTACAATACATATAATCATTCTTATCTATCTAATACGATGACAACAGCTCTCCATACCTGCAGTCCACCACAAGGACCACCCTCTCTAATCCCTGAAAAATGAAATCATCCTCAGTGACGAAGAGAGGGGGCTAAGCGCCCCCATGGTCTCAGAGCATTAACTCTTCTAAGAGTCCTAAGAGTCCTGCTCACACTGATGGGGTGCAGCTGTGGGACCCTATTTTCAGAGATGATGTCCTCCACCCAACTCTCAAAAAGCTGAAAGGGTCTTCAGTAAAGATGGATAGTCGAGCTAGGCTATCAGACGGTCACCTCTGTAGCTGTAGTGTCATTTTTCCTATGGTCCAATGTGTAAATTAAACAAAAAAGTGCACGTTTGTTATGATGTCCAAGATGGGGACCAGGATGTGGACATAATAAAAAATTAGGGAACATGATAGGAGACATTTCTACAATACATATAATCATTCTTATCTATCTAATACGATGACAACAGCTCTCCATACCTGCAGTCCACCACAAGGACCACCCTCTCTAATCCCTGAAAAATGAAATCATCCTCAGTGACGAAGAGAGGGGGCCAAGCGCCCCCCATGGTACCAGAGCATTGACTCTTCTAAGAGTCCTAAGAGTCCTGCTCACACTGATGGGGTGAAGCTGTGGGACCCTATTTTCAGAGATGATGTCCTCCACCCGACTCTCAAAAAGCTGAAAGGGTCTTCAGTAGAGATGGATAGTCGAGCTGGGCTATCAGACGGTCACCTCTGTAGCTGTAGTGTCATTTTTCCTATGGTCCAATGTGTAAATTAAACAAAAAAGTGCACGTTTGTTATGATGTCCAAGATGGGGACCAAGATGTGGACATAATAAAAAATTAGGGAACATGATAGGAGACATTTCTACAATACATATAATCATTCTTATCTATCTAATACGATGACAACAGCTCTCCATACCTGCAGTCCACCACAAGGACCACCCTCTCTAATCCCTGAAAAATGAAATCATCCTCAGTGACGAAGAGAGGGGGCTAAGCGCCCCCATGGTCTCAGAGCATTAACTCTTCTAAGAGTCCTAAGAGTCCTGCTCACACTGATGGGGTGCAGCTGTGGGACCCTATTTTCAGAGATGATGTTCTCCACCCAACTCTCAAAAAGCTGAAAGGGTCTTCAGTAGAGATGGATAGTCGAGCTGGGCTATCAGACGGTCACCTCTGTAGCTGTAGTGTCATTTTTCCTATGGTCCAATGTGTAAATTAAACAAAAAAGTGCACGTTTGTTATGATGTCCAAGATGGGGACCAGGATGTGGACATAATAAAAAATTAGGGAACATGATAGGAGACATTTCTACAATACATATAATCATTCTTATCTATCTAATACGATGACAACAGCTCTCCATACCTGCAGTCCACCACAAGGACCACCCTCTCTAATCCCTGAAAAATGAAATCATCCTCAGTGACGAAGAGAGGGGGCCAAGCGCCCCCCATGGTACCAGAGCATTGACTCTTCTAAGAGTCCTAAGAGTCCTGCTCACACTGATGGGGTGAAGCTGTGGGACCCTATTTTCAGAGATGATGTCCTCCACCCAACTCTCAAAAAGCTGAAAGGGTCTTCAGTAGAGATGGATAGTCGAGCTGGGCTATCAGACGGTCACCTCTGTAGCTGTAGTGTCATTTTTCCTATGGTCCAATGTGTAAATTAAACAAAAAAGTGCACGTTTGTTATGATGTCCAAGATGGGGACCAGGATGTGGACATAATAAGAAATTAGGGAACATGATAGGAGACATTTCTACAATACATATAATCATTCTTATCTATCTAATACGATCACAACAGCTCTCCATACCTGCAGTCCACCACAAGGACCACTCTCTCTAATCCCTGAAAATTTAAATCATCCTCAGTGACGAAGAGAGGGGGCTAAGCGCCCCCATGGTCTCAGAGCATTGACTCTTCTAAGAGTCCTAAGATTCCTGCTCACACTGATGGGGTGCAGCTGTGGGACCCTATTTTCAGAGATGATGTCCTCCACCCAACTCTCAAAAAGCTGAAAGGGTCTTCAGTAGAGATGGATAGTCGAGCTGGGCTATCAGACGGTCACCTCTGTAGCTGTAGTGTCATTTTTCCTATGGTCCAATGTGTAAATTAAACAAAAAAGTGCACGTTTGTTATGATTTCCAAGATGGGGACCAGGATGTGGACATAATAAAAAAATAGGGAACATGATAGGAGACATTTCTACAATACATATAATCATTCTTATCTATCTAATACGATGACAACAGCTCTCCATACCTGCAGTCCACCACAAGGACCACCCTCTCTATTACCTGAAAAGTGAAATCATCCTCAGTGACGAAGAGAGGGGGCTAAGCGCCCCCCATGGTCTCAGAGCATTGACTCTTCTAAGAGTCCTAAGAGTCCTGCTCACACTGATAGGGTGCAGCTGTGGGACCCTATTTTCAGAGATGATGTTCTCTACCCAACTCTCAAAAAGCTGAAAGGGTCTTCAGTAGAGATGGATAGTCGAGCTGGGCTATCAGACGGTCACCTCTGTAGCTGTAGTGTCATTTTTCCTATGGTCCAATGTGTAAATTAAACAAAAAAGTGCACGCTTGTTATGATGTCCAAGATGGGGACCAGGATGTGGACATAATAAAAAATTAGGGAACATGATAGGAGACATTTCTACAATACATATAATCATTCTTATCTATTTAATACGATGACAACAGCTCTCCATACCTGCAGTCCACCACAAGGACCACCCTCTCTAATCCCTGAAAAATGAAATCATCCTCAGTGACGAAGAGTGGGGGCTAAGCGCCCCCCATGGTCTCAGAGCATTGACTCTTCTAAGAGTCCTAAGAGTCCTGCTCACACTGATGGGGTGCAGCTGTGGGACCCTATTTTCAGAGATGATGTCCTCCACCCAACTCTCAAAAAGCTGAAAGGGTCTTCAGTAGAGATGGATAGTCGAGCTGGGCTATCAGACGGTCACCTCTGTAGCTGTAGTGTCATTTTTCCTATGGTCCAATGTGTAAATTAAACAAAAAAGTGCATGTTTGTTATGATGTCCAAGATGGGGACCAGGATGTGGACATAATAAGAAATTAGGGAACATGATAGGAGACATTTCTACAATACATATAATCATTCTTATCTATCTAATACGATCACAACAGCTCTCCATACCTGCAGTCCACCACAAGGACCACTCTCTCTAATCCCTGAAAAATTAAATCATCCTCAGTGACGAAGAGAGGGGGCTAAGCGCCCCCATGGTCTCAGAGCATTGACTCTTCTAAGAGTCCTAAGATTCCTGCTCACACTGATGGGGTGCAGCTGTGGGACCCTATTTTCAGAGATGATGTCCTCCACCCAACTCTCAAAAAGCTGAAAGGGTCTTCAGTAGAGATGGATAGTCGAGCTGGGCTATCAGACGGTCACCTCTGTAGCTGTAGTGTCATTTTTCCTATGGTCCAATGTGTAAATTAAACAAAAAAGTGCACGTTTGTTATGATTTCCAAGATGGGGACCAGGATGTGGACATAATAAAAAAATAGGGAACATGATAGGAGACATTTCTACAATACATATAATCATTCTTATCTATCTAATACGATGACAACAGCTCTCCATACTTGCAGTCCACCACAAGGACCACCCTCTCTATTACCTGAAAAGTGAAATCATCCTCAGTGACGAAGAGAGGGGGCTAAGCACCCCCCATGGTCTCAGAGCATTGACTCTTCTAAGAGTCCTAAGAGTCCTGCTCACACTGATAGGGTGCAGCTGTGGGACCCTATTTTCAGAGATGATGTTCTCTACCCAACTCTCAAAAAGCTGAAAGGGTCTTCAGTAGAGATGGATAGTCGAGCTGGGCTATCAGACGGTCACCTCTGTAGCTGTAGTGTCATTTTTCCTATGGTCCAATGTGTAAATTAAACAAAAAAGTGCACGTTTGTTATGATGTCCAAGATGGGGACCAGGATGTGGACATAATAAAAAATTAGGGAACATGATAGGAGACATTTCTACAATACATATAATCATTCTTATCTATTTAATACGATGACAACAGCTCTCCATACCTGCAGTCCACCACAAGGACCACCCTCTCTAATCCCTGAAAAATGAAATCATCCTCAGTGACGAAGAGTGGGGGCTAAGCGCCCCCCATGGTCTCAGAGCATTGACTCTTCTAAGAGTCCTAAGAGTCCTGCTCACACTGATGGGGTGCAGCTGTGGGACCCTATTTTCAGAGATGATGTCCTCCACCCAACTCTCAAAAAGCTGAAAGGGTCTTCAGTAGAGATGGATAGTCGAGCTGGGCTATCAGACGGTCCACTCTGTAGCTGTAGTGTCATTTTTCCTATGGTCCAATGTGTAAATTAAACAAAAAAGTGCACGTTTGTTATGATGTCCAAGATGGGGACCAGGATGTGGACATAATAAAAAATTAGGGAACATGATAGGAGACATTTCTACAATACATATAATCATTCTTATCTATCTAATATGATGATAACAGCTCTCCATATCTGCAGTCCACCACAAGGACCACCCTCTCTAATCCCTGAAAAATGAAATCATCCTCAGTGATGAAGAGAGGGGGCTAAGTGCCCCCAATGGTCTCAGAGCATTGACTCTTCTAAGAGTCCTAAGAGTCCTGCTCACACTGATGGGGTGCAGCTGTGGGACCCTATTTTCAGAGATGATGTCCTCCACCCAACTCTCAAAAAGCTGAAAGGGTCTTCAGTAGAGATGGATAGTCGAGCTGGGCTATCAGACGGTCACCTCTGTAGCTGTAGTGTCATTTTTCCTATGGTCCAATGTGTAAATTAAACAAAAAAGTGCACATTTGTTATGATGTTCAAGATGGGGACCAGGATGTGGACATAATAAAAAATTAGGGAACATGATAGGAGACATTTCTACAATACATATAATCATTCTTATCTATCTAATACGATCACAACAGCTCTCCATACCTGCAGTCCACCACAAGGACCACTCTCTCTAATCCCTGAAAAATGAAATCATCCTCAGTGACGAAGAGAGGGGGCTAAGCGCCCCCCATGGTCTCAGAGCATTGACTCTTCTAAGAGTCCTAAGATTCCTGCTCACACTGATGGGGTGCAGCTGTGGGACCCTATTTTCAGAGATGATGTCCTCCACCCAACTCTCAAAAAGCTGAAAGGGTCTTCAGTAGAGATGGATAGTCGAGCTGGGCTATCAGACGGTCACCTCTGTAGCTGTAGTGTCATTTTTCCTATGGTCCAATGTGTAAATTAAACAAAAAAGTGCACGTTTGTTATGATTTCCAAGATGGGGACCAGGATGTGGACATAATAAAAAAATAGGGAACATGATAGGAGACATTTCTACAATACATATAATCATTCTTATCTATCTAATACGATGACAACAGCTCTCCATACCTGCAGTCCACCACAAGGACCACCCTCTCTATTCCCTGAAAAGTGAAATCATCCTCAGTGACGAAGAGAGGGGGCTAAGCGCCCCCCATGGTCTCAGAGCATTGACTCTTCTAAGAGTCCTAAGAGTCCTGCTCACACTGATGGGGTGCAGCTGTGGGACCCTATTTTCAGAGATGATGTTCTCCACCCAACTCTCAAAAAGCTGAAAGGGTCTTCAGTAGAGATGGATAGTCGAGCTGGGCTATCAGACGGTCACCTCTGTAGCTGTAGTGTCATTTTTCCTATGGTCCAATGTGTAAATTAAACAAAAAAGTGCACGTTTGTTATGATGTCCAAGATGGGGACCAGGATGTGGACATAATAAAAAATTAGGGAACATGATAGGAGACATTTCTACAATACATATAATCATTCTTATCTATTTAATACGATGACAACAGCTCTCCATACCTGCAGTCCACCACAAGGACCACCCTCTCTAATCCCTGAAAAATGAAATCATCCTCAGTGACGAAGAGAGGGGGCTAAGCGCCCCCCATGGTCTCAGAGCATTGACTCTTCTAAGAGTCCTAAGAGTCCTGCTCACACTGATGGGGTGCAGCTGTGGGACCCTATTTTCAGAGATGATGTCCTCCACCCAACTCTCAAAAAGCTGAAAGGGTCTTCAGTAGAGATGGATAGTCGAGCTGGGCTATCAGACGGTCACCTCTGTAGCTGTAGTGTCATTTTTCCTATGGTCCAATGTGTAAATTAAACAAAAAAGTGCACGTTTGTTATGATGTCCAAGATGGGGACCAGGATGTGGACATAATAAAAAATTAGGGAACATGATAGGAGACATTTCTACAATACATATAATCATTCTTATCTATCTAATACGATGATAAAAGCTCTCCATATCTGCAGTCCACCACAAGGACCACCCTCTCTAATCCCTGAAAAATGAAATCATCCTCAGTGATGAAGAGAGGGGGCTAAGTGCCCCCAATGGTTTTAGAGCATTGACTCTTCTAAGAGTCCTAAGAGTCCTGCTCACACTGATGGGGTGCAGCTGTGGGACCCTATTTTCAGAGATGATGTCCTCCACCCAACTCTCAAAAAGCTGAAAGGGTCTTCAGTAGAGATGGATAGTCGAGCTGGGCTATCAGACGGTCACCTCTGTAGCTGTAGTGTCATTTTTCCTGTGGTCCAATGTGTAAATTAAACAAAAAAGTGCACGTTTGTTATGATGTCCAAGATGGGGACCAGGATGTGGACATAATAAAAAATTAGGGAACATGATAGGAGACATTTCTACAATACATATAATCATTCTTATCTATCTAATACGATGACAACAGCTCTCCATACCTGCAGTCCACCACAAGGACCACCCTCTCTAATCCCTGAAAAATGAAATCATCCTCAGTGATGAAGAGAGGGGGCTAAGTGCCCCCAATGGTCTCAGAGCATTGACTCTTCTAAGAGTCCTAAGAGTCCTGCTCACACTGATGGGGTGCAGCTGTGGGACCCTATTTTCAGAGATGATGTCCTCCACCCAACTCTCAAAAAGCTGAAAGGGTCTTCAGTAGAGATGGATAGTCGAGCTGGGCTATCAGACGGTCACCTCTGTAGCTGTAGTGTCATTTTTCCTATGGTCCAATGTGTAAATTAAACAAAAAAGTGCACGTTTGTTATGATGTTCAAGATGGGGACCAGGATGTGGACATAATAAAAAATTAGGGAACATGATAGGAGACATTTCTACAATACATATAATCATTCTTATCTATCTAATACGATCACAACAGCTCTCCATACCTGCAGTCCACCACAAGGACCACTCTCTCTAATCCCTGAAAAATGAAATCATCCTCAGTGACGAAGAGAGGGGGCTAAGCGCCCCCCATGGTCTCAGAGCATTGACTCTTCTAAGAGTCCTAAGATTCCTGCTCACACTGATGGGGTGCAGCTGTGGGACCCTATTTTCAGAGATGATGTCCTCCACCCAACTCTCAAAAAGCTGAAAGGGTCTTCAGTAGAGATGGATAGTCGAGCTGGGCTATCAGACGGTCACCTCTGTAGCTGTAGTGTCATTTTTCCTATGGTCCAATGTGTAAATTAAACAAAAAAGTGCACGTTTGTTATGATTTCCAAGATGGGGACCAGGATGTGGACATAATAAAAAAATAGGGAACATGATAGGAGACATTTCTACAATACATATAATCATTCTTATCTATCTAATACGATGACAACAGCTCTCCATACCTGCAGTCCACCACAAGGACCACCCTCTCTATTCCCTGAAAAGTGAAATCATCCTCAGTGACGAAGAGAGGGGGCTAAGCGCCCCCCATGGTCTCAGAGCATTGACTCTTCTAAGAGTCCTAAGAGTCCTGCTCACACTGATGGGGTGCAGCTGTGGGACCCTATTTTCAGAGATGATGTTCTCCACCCAACTCTCAAAAAGCTGAAAGGGTCTTCAGTAGAGATGGATAGTCGAGCTGGGCTATCAGACGGTCACCTCTGTAGCTGTAGTGTCATTTTTCCTATGGTCCAATGTGTAAATTAAACAAAAAAGTGCACGTTTGTTATGATGTCCAAGATGGGGACCAGGATGTGGACATAATAAAAAATTAGGGAACATGATAGGAGACATTTCTACAATACATATAATCATTCTTATCTATTTAATACGATGACAACAGCTCTCCATACCTGCAGTCCACCACAAGGACCACCCTCTCTAATCCCTGAAAAATGAAATCATCCTCAGTGACGAAGAGAGGGGGCTAAGCGCCCCCCATGGTCTCAGAGCATTGACTCTTCTAAGAGTCCTAAGAGTCCTGCTCACACTGATGGGGTGCAGCTGTGGGACCCTATTTTCAGAGATGATGTCCTCCACCCAACTCTTAAAAAGCTGAAAGGGTCTTCAGTAGAGATGGATAGTCGAGCTGGGCTATCAGACGGTCACCTCTGTAGCTGTAGTGTCATTTTTCCTATGGTCCAGTGTGTAAATTAAACAAAAAAGTGCACGTTTGTTATGATGTCCAAGATGGGGACCAGGATGTGGACATAATAAAAAATTAGGGAACATGATAGGAGACATTTCTACAATACATATAATCATTCTTATCTATCTAATACGATGATAAAAGCTCTCCATATCTGCAGTCCACCACAAGGACCACCCTCTCTAATCCCTGAAAAATGAAATCATCCTCAGTGATGAAGAGAGGGGGCTAAGTGCCCCCAATGGTTTTAGAGCATTGACTCTTCTAAGAGTCCTAAGAGTCCTGCTCACACTGATGGGGTGCAGCTGTGGGACCCTATTTTCAGAGATGATGTCCTCCACCCAACTCTCAAAAAGCTGAAAGGGTCTTCAGTAGAGATGGATAGTCGAGCTGGGCTATCAGACGGTCACCTCTGTAGCTGTAGTGTCATTTTTCCTATGGTCCAATGTGTAAATTAAACAAAAAAGTGCACGTTTGTTATGATGTCCAAGATGGGGACCAGGATGTGGACATAATAAAAAATTAGGGAACATGATAGGAGACATTTCTACAATACATATAATCATTCTTATCTATCTAATACGATGACAACAGCTCTCCATACCTGCAGTCCACCACAAGGACCACCCTCTCTAATCCCTGAAAAATGAAATCATCCTCAGTGATGAAGAGAGGGGACTAAGTGCCCCCAATGGTCTCAGAGCATTGACTCTTCTAAGAGTCCTAAGAGTCCTGCTCACACTGATGGGGTGCAGCTGTGGGACCCTATTTTCAGAGATGATGTCCTCCACCCAACTCTCAAAAAGCTGAAAGGGTCTTCAGTAGAGATGGATAGTCGAGCTGGGCTATCAGACGGTCACCTCTGTAGCTGTAGTGTCATTTTTCCTATGGTCCAATGTGTAAATTAAACAAAAAAGTGCACGTTTGTTATGATGTTCAAGATGGGGACCAGGATGTGGACATAATAAAAAATTAGGGAACATGATAGGAGACATTTCTACAATACATATAATCATTCTTATCTATCTAATACGATCACAACAGCTCTCCATACCTGCAGTCCACCACAAGGACCACTCTCTCTAATCCCTGAAAAATGAAATCATCCTCAGTGACGAAGAGAGGGGGCTAAGCGCCCCCCATGGTCTCAGAGCATTGACTCTTCTAAGAGTCCTAAGATTCCTGCTCACACTGATGGGGTGCAGCTGTGGGACCCTATTTTCAGAGATGATGTCCTCCACCCAACTTTCAAAAAGCTGAAAGGGTCTTCAGTAGAGATGGATAGTCGAGCTGGGCTATCAGACGGTCACCTCTGTAGCTGTAGTGTCATTTTTCCTATGGTCCAATGTGTAAATTAAACAAAAAAGTGCACGTTTGTTATGATGTCCAAGATGGGGACCAGGATGTGGACATAATAAAAAATTAGGGAACATGATAGGAGACATTTCTACAATACATATAATCATTCTTATCTATTTAATACGATGACAACAGCTCTCCATACCTGCAGTCCACCACAAGGACCACCCTCTCTAATCCCTGAAAAATGAAATCATCCTCAGTGACGAAGAGAGGGGGCTAAGCGCCCCCCATGGTCTCAGAGCATTGACTCTTCTAAGAGTCCTAAGAGTCCTGCTCACACTGATGGGGTGCAGCTGTGGGACCCTATTTTCAGAGATGATGTCCTCCACCCAACTCTTAAAAAGCTGAAAGGGTCTTCAGTAGAGATGGATAGTCGAGCTGGGCTATCAGACGGTCACCTCTGTAGCTGTAGTGTCATTTTTCCTATGGTCCAATGTGTAAATTAAACAAAAAAGTGCACGTTTGTTATGATGTCCAAGATGGGGACCAGGATGTGGACATAATAAAAAATTAGGGAACATGATAGGAGACATTTCTACAATACATATAATCATTCTTATCTATCTAATACGATGACAACAGCTCTCCATACCTGCAGTTCACCACAAGGACCACCCTCTCTAATCCCTGAAAAATGAAATCATCCTCAGTGACGAAGAGAGGGGGCCAAGCGCCCCCCATGGTACCAGAGCATTGACTCTTCTAAGAGTCCTAAGAGTCCTGCTCACACTGATGGGGTGAAGCTGTGGGACCCTATTTTCAGAGATGATGTCCTCCACCCAACTCTCAAAAAGCTGAAAGGGTCTTCAGTAGAGATGGATAGTCGAGCTGGGCTATCAGACGGTCACCTCTGTAGCTGTAGTGTCATTTTTCCTATGGTCCAATGTGTAAATTAAACAAAAAAGTGCACGTTTGTTATGATGTCCAAGATGGGGACCAGGATGTGGACATAATAAGAAATTAGGGAACATGATAGGAGACATTTCTACAATACATATAATCATTCTTATCTATCTAATACGATCACAACAGCTCTCCATACCTGCAGTCCACCACAAGGACCACTCTCTCTAATCCCTGAAAAATTAAATCATCCTCAGTGACGAAGAGAGGGGGCTAAGCGCCCCCATGGTCTCAGAGCATTGACTCTTCTAAGAGTCCTAAGATTCCTGCTCACACTGATGGGGTGCAGCTGTGGGACCCTATTTTCAGAGATGATGTCCTCCACCCAACTCTCAAAAAGCTGAAAGGGTCTTCAGTAGAGATGGATAGTCGAGCTGGGCTATCAGACGGTCACCTCTGTAGCTGTAGTGTCATTTTTCCTATGGTCCAATGTGTAAATTAAACAAAAAAGTGCACGTTTGTTATGATTTCCAAGATGGGGACCAGGATGTGGACATAATAAAAAAATAGGGAACATGATAGGAGACATTTCTACAATACATATAATCATTCTTATCTATCTAATACGATGACAACAGCTCTCCATACCTGCAGTCCACCACAAGGACCACCCTCTCTATTACCTGAAAAGTGAAATCATCCTCAGTGACGAAGAGAGGGGGCTAAGCGCCCCCCATGGTCTCAGAGCATTGACTCTTCTAAGAGTCCTAAGAGTCCTGCTCACACTGATAGGGTGCAGCTGTGGGACCCTATTTTCAGAGATGATGTTCTCTACCCAACTCTCAAAAAGCTGAAAGGGTCTTCAGTAGAGATGGATAGTCGAGCTGGGCTATCAGACGGTCACCTCTGTAGCTGTAGTGTCATTTTTCCTATGGTCCAATGTGTAAATTAAACAAAAAAGTGCACGTTTGTTATGATGTCCAAGATGGGGACCAGGATGTGGACATAATAAAAAATTAGGGAACATGATAGGAGACATTTCTACAATACATATAATCATTCTTATCTATTTAATACGATGACAACAGCTCTCCATACCTGCAGTCCACCACAAGGACCACCCTCTCTAATCCCTGAAAAATGAAATCATCCTCAGTGACGAAGAGTGGGGGCTAAGCGCCCCCCATGGTCTCAGAGCATTGACTCTTCTAAGAGTCCTAAGAGTCCTGCTCACACTGATGGGGTGCAGCTGTGGGACCCTATTTTCAGAGATGATGTCCTCCACCCAACTCTCAAAAAGCTGAAAGGGTCTTCAGTAGAGATGGATAGTCGAGCTGGGCTATCAGACGGTCACCTCTGTAGCTGTAGTGTCATTTTTCCTATGGTCCAATGTGTAAATTAAACAAAAAAGTGCACGTTTGTTATGATGTCCAAGATGGGGACCAGGATGTGGACATAATAAAAAATTAGGGAACATGATAGGAGACATTTCTACAATACATATAATCATTCTTATCTATCTAATACGATGACAACAGCTCTCCATACCTGCAGTCCACCACAAGGACCACCCTCTCTAATCCCTGAAAAATGAAATCATCCTCAGTGACGAAGAGAGGGGGCTAAGCGCCCCCATGGTCTCAGAGCATTAACTCTTCTAAGAGTCCTAAGAGTCCTGCTTACACTGATGGGTTGCAGCTGTGGGACCCTATTTTCAGAGATGATGTCCTCCACCCAACTCTCAAAAAGCTGAAAGGGTCTTCAGTAGAGATGGATAGTCGAGCTGGGCTATCAGACGGTCACCTCTGTAGCTGTAGTGTCATTTTTCCTATGGTCCAATGTGTAAATTAAACAAAAAAGTGCACGTTTGTTATGATGTCCAAGATGGGGACCAGGATGTGGACATAATAAAAAATTAGGGAACATGATAGGAGACATTTCTACAATACATATAATCATTCTTATCTATCTAATATGATGATAACAGCTCTCCATATCTGCAGTCCACCACAAGGACCACCCTCTCTAATCCCTGAAAAATGAAATCATCCTCAGTGATGAAGAGAGGGGGCTAAGTGCCCCCAATGGTCTCAGAGCATTGACTCTTCTAAGAGTCCTAAGAGTCCTGCTCACACTGATGGGGTGCAGCTGTGGGACCCTATTTTCAGAGATGATGTCCTCCACCCAACTCTCAAAAAGCTGAAAGGGTCTTCAGTAGAGATGGATAGTCGAGCTGGGCTATCAGACGGTCACCTCTGTAGCTGTAGTGTCATTTTTCCTATGGTCCAATGTGTAAATTAAACAAAAAAGTGCACGTTTGTTATGATGTTCAAGATGGGGACCAGGATGTGGACATAATAAAAAATTAGGGAACATGATAGGAGACATTTCTACAATACATATAATCATTCTTATCTATCTAATACGATCACAACAGCTCTCCATACCTGCAGTCCACCACAAGGACCACTCTCTCTAATCCCTGAAAAATGAAATCATCCTCAGTGACGAAGAGAGGGGGCTAAGCGCCCCCCATGGTCTCAGAGCATTGACTCTTCTAAGAGTCCTAAGATTCCTGCTCACACTGATGGGGTGCAGCTGTGGGACCCTATTTTCAGAGATGATGTCCTCCACCCAACTCTCAAAAAGCTGAAAGGGTCTTCAGTAGAGATGGATAGTCGAGCTGGGCTATCAGACGGTCACCTCTGTAGCTGTAGTGTCATTTTTCCTATGGTCCAATGTGTAAATTAAACAAAAAAGTGCACGTTTGTTATGATGTCCAAGATGGGGACCAGGATGTGGACATAATAAAAAATTAGGGAACATGATAGGAGACATTTCTACAATACATATAATCATTCTTATCTATCTAATACGATGATAAAAGCTCTCCATATCTGCAGTCCACCACAAGGACCACCCTCTCTAATCCCTGAAAAATGAAATCATCCTCAGTGATGAAGAGAGGGGGCTAAGTGCCCCCAATGGTTTTAGAGCATTGACTCTTCTAAGAGTCCTAAGAGTCCTGCTCACACTGATGGGGTGCAGCTGTGGGACCCTATTTTCAGAGATGATGTCCTCCACCCAACTCTCAAAAAGCTGAAAGGGTCTTCAGTAGAGATGGATAGTCGAGCTGGGCTATCAGACGGTCACCTCTGTAGCTGTAGTGTCATTTTTCCTATGGTCCAATGTGTAAATTAAACAAAAAAGTGCACGTTTGTTATGATGTCCAAGATGGGGACCAGGATGTGGACATAATAAAAAATTAGGGAACATGATAGGAGACATTTCTACAATACATATAATCATTCTTATCTATCTAATACGATGACAACAGCTCTCCATACCTGCAGTCCACCACAAGGACCACCCTCTCTAATCCCTGAAAAATGAAATCATCCTCAGTGATGAAGAGAGGGGGCTAAGTGCCCCCAATGGTCTCAGAGCATTGACTCTTCTAAGAGTCCTAAGAGTCCTGCTCACACTGATGGGGTGCAGCTGTGGGACCCTATTTTCAGAGATGATGTCCTCCACCCAACTCTCAAAAAGCTGAAAGGGTCTTCAGTAGAGATGGATAGTCGAGCTGGGCTATCAGACGGTCACCTCTGTAGCTGTAGTGTCATTTTTCCTATGGTCCAATGTGTAAATTAAACAAAAAAGTGCACGTTTGTTATGATGTTCAAGATGGGGACCAGGATGTGGACATAATAAAAAATTAGGGAACATGATAGGAGACATTTCTACAATACATATAATCATTCTTATCTATCTAATACGATCACAACAGCTCTCCATACCTGCAGTCCACCACAAGGACCACTCTCTCTAATCCCTGAAAAATGAAATCATCCTCAGTGACGAAGAGAGGGGGCTAAGCGCCCCCCATGGTCTCAGAGCATTGACTCTTCTAAGAGTCCTAAGATTCCTGCTCACACTGATGGGGTGCAGCTGTGGGACCCTATTTTCAGAGATGATGTCCTCCACCCAACTTTCAAAAAGCTGAAAGGGTCTTCAGTAGAGATGGATAGTCGAGCTGGGCTATCAGACGGTCACCTCTGTAGCTGTAGTGTCATTTTTCCTATGGTCCAATGTGTAAATTAAACAAAAAAGTGCACGTTTGTTATGATTTCCAAGATGGGGACCAGGATGTGGACATAATAAAAAAATAGAGAACATGATAGGAGACATTTCTACAATACATATAATCATTCTTAGCTATCTAATACGATGACAACAGCTCTCCATACCTGCAGTCCACCACAAGGACCACCCTCTCTATTCCCTGAAAAGTGAAATCATCCTCAGTGACGAAGAGAGGGGGCTAAGCGCCCCCCATGGTCTCAGAGCATTGACTCTTCTAAGAGTCCTAAGAGTCCTGCTCACACTGATGGGGTGCAGCTGTGGGACCCTATTTTCAGAGATGATGTTCTCCACCCAACTCTCAAAAAGCTGAAAGGGTCTTCAGTAGAGATGGATAGTCGAGCTGGGCTATCAGACGGTCACCTCTGTAGCTGTAGTGTCATTTTTCCTATGGTCCAATGTGTAAATTAAACAAAAAAGTGCACGTTTGTTATGATGCTCAAGATGGGGACCAGGATGTGGACATAATAAAAAATTAGGGAACATGATAGGAGACATTTCTACAATACATATAATCATTCTTATCTATTTAATACGATGACAACAGCTCTCCATACCTGCAGTCCACCACAAGGACCACCCTCTCTAATCCCTGAAAAATGAAATCATCCTCAGTGACGAAGAGAGGGGGCTAAGCGCCCCCCATGGTCTCAGAGCATTGACTCTTCTAAGAGTCCTAAGAGTCCTGCTCACACTGATGGGGTGCAGCTGTGGGACCCTATTTTCAGAGATGATGTCCTCCACCCAACTCTCAAAAAGCTGAAAGGGTCTTCAGTAGAGATGGATAGTCGAGCTGGGCTATCAGACGGTCACCTCTGTAGCTGTAGTGTCATTTTTCCTATGGTCCAATGTGTAAATTAAACAAAAAAGTGCACGTTTGTTATGATGTCCAAGATGGGGACCAGGATGTGGACATAATAAAAAATTAGGGAACATGATAGGAGACATTTCTACAATACATATAATCATTCTTATCTATCTAATACGATGATAACAGCTCTCGATAACTGCAGTCCACCACAAGGACCACCCTCTCTAATCCCTGAAAAATGAAATCATCCTCAGTGATGAAGAAAGGGGGCTAAGTGCCCCCAATGGTCTCAGAGCATTGACTCTTCTAAGAGTCCTAAGAGTCCTGCTCACACTGATGGGGTGCAGCTGTGGGACCCTATTTTCAGAGATGATGTCCTCCACCCAACTCTCAAAAAGCTGAAAGGGTCTTCAGTAGAGATGGATAGTCGAGCTGGGCTATCAGACGGTCACCTCTGTAGCTGTAGTGTCATTTTTCCTATGGTCCAATGTGTAAATTAAACAAAAAAGTGCACGTTTGTTATGATGTCCAAGATGGGGACCAGGATGTGGACATAATAAAAAATTAGGGAACATGATAGGAGACATTTCTACAATACATATAATCATTCTTATCTATCTAATACGATGACAACAGCTCTCCATACCTGCAGTCCACCACAAGGACCACCCTCTCTAATCCCTGAAAAATGAAATCATCCTCAGTGACGAAGAGAGGGGGCTAAGCACCCCCATGGTCTCAGAGCATTAACTCTTCTAAGAGTCCTAAGAGTCCTGCTCACACTGATGGGGTGCAGCTGTGGGACCCTATTTTCAGAGATGATGTCCTCCACCCAACTCTCAAAAAGCTGAAAGGGTCTTCAGTAGAGATGGATAGTCGAGCTGGGCTATCAGACGGTCACCTCTGTAGCTGTAGTGTCATTTTTCCTATGGTCCAATGTGTAAATTAAACAAAAAAGTGCACGTTTGTTATGATGTCCAAGATGGGGACCAGGATGTGGACATAATAAAAAATTAGGGAACATGATAGGAGACATTTCTACAATACATATAATCATTCTTATCTATCTAATACGATGACAACAGCTCTCCATACCTGCAGTCCACCACAAGGACCACCCTCTCTAATCCCTGAAAAATGAAATCATCCTCAGGGACGAAGAGAGGGGGCTAAGCGCCCCCCATGGTTTTAGAGCATTGACTCTTCTAAGAGTCCTAAGAGTCCTGCTTACACTGATGGGGTGCAGCTGTGGGACCCAATTTTAAGAGATGATGTCCTCCACCCAACTCTCAAAAAGCTGAAAGGGTCTTCAGTAGAGATGGATAGTCGAGCTTGGCTATCAGACGGTCACCTCTGTAGCTGTAGTGTCATTTTTCCTATGGTCCAATGTGTAAATTAAACAAAAAAGTGCACGTTTGTTATGATGTCCAAGATGGGGACCAGGATGTGGACATAATAAAAAATTAGGGAACATGATAGGAGACATTTCTACAATACATATAATCATTCTTATCTATCTAATACGATGACAACAGCTCTCCATACCTGCAGTCCACCACAAGGACCACCCTCTCTAATCCCTGAAAAATGAAATCATCCTCAGTGACGAAGAGAGGGGGCCAAGCGCCCCCCATGGTCTCAGAGCATTAACTCTTCTAAGAGTCCTAAGAGTCCTGCTCACACTGATGGGGTGCAGCTGTGGGACCCTATTTTCAGAGATGATGTCCTCCACCCAACTCTCAAAAAGCTGAAAGGGTCTTCAGTAGAGATGGATAGTCGAGCTGGGCTATCAGACGGTCACCTCTGTAGCTGTAGTGTCATTTTTCCTATGGTCCAATGTGTAAATTAAACAAAAAAGTGCACGTTTGTTATGATGTCCAAGATGGGGACCAGGATGTGGACATAATAAAAAATTAGGGAACATGATAGGAGACATTTCTACAATACATATAATCATTCTTATCTATCTAATACGATGACAACAGCTCTCCATACCTGCAGTCCACCACAAGGACCACCCTCTCTAATCCATGAAAAATGAAATCATCCTCATGGACGAAGAGAGGGCGCTAAGCGCCCCCCATGGTTTTAGAGCATTGACTCTTCTAAGAGTCCTAAGAGTCCTGCTTACACTGATGGGGTGCAGCTGTGGGACCCTATTTTAAGAGATGATGTCCTCCACCCAACTCTCAAAAAGCTGAAAGGGTCTTCAGTAGAGATGGATAGTCGAGCTGGGCTATCAGACGGTCACCTCTGTAGCTGTAGTGTCATTTTTCCTATGGTCCAATGTGTAAATTAAACAAAAAAGTGCACGTTTGTTATGATGTCCAAGATGGGGACCAGGATGTGGACATAATAAAAAATTAGGGAACATGATAGGAGACATTTCTACAATACATATAATCATTCTTATCTATCTAATACGATGACAACAGCTCTCCATACCTGCAGTCCACCACAAGGACCACCCTCTCTAATCCATGAAAAATGAAATCATCCTCATGGACGAAGAGAGGGCGCTAAGCGCCCCCCATGGTTTTAGAGCATTGACTCTTCTAAGAGTCCTAAGAGTCCTGCTTACACTGATGGGGTGCAGCTGTGGGACCCTATTTTAAGAGATGATGTCCTCCACCCAACTCTCAAAAAGCTGAAAGGGTCTTCAGTAGAGATGGATAGTCGAGCTGGGCTATCAGACGGTCACCTCTGTAGCTGTAGTGTCATTTTTCCTATGGTCCAATGTGTAAATTAAACAAAAAAGTGCACGTTTGTTATGATGTCCAAGATGGGGACCAGGATGTGGACATAATAAAAAATTAGGGAACATGATAGGAGACATTTCTACAATACATATAATCATTCTTATCTATCTAATACGATGACAACAGCTCTCCATACCTGCAGTCCACCACAAGGACCACCCTCTCTAATCCCTGAAAAATGAAATCATCCTCAGTGACGAAGAGAGGGGGCCAAGCGCCCCCCATGGTCTCAGAGCATTAACTCTTCTAAGAGTCCTAAGAGTCCTGCTCACACTGATGGGGTGCAGCTGTGGGACCCTATTTTCAGAGATGATGTCCTCCACCCAACTCTCAAAAAGCTGAAAGGGTCTTCAGTAGAGATGGATAGTCGAGCTGGGCTATCAGACGGTCACCTCTGTAGCTGTAGTGTCATTTTTCCTATGGTCCAATGTGTAAATTAAACAAAAAAGTGCACGTTTGTTATGATTTCCAAGATGGGGACCAGGATGTGGACATAATAAAAAAATAGGGAACATGATAGGAGACATTTCTACAATACATATAATCATTCTTATCTATCTAATACGATGACAACAGCTCTCCATACCTGCAGTCCACCACAAGGACCACCCTCTCTATTCCCTGAAAAGTGAAATCATCCTCAGTGACGAAGAGAGGGGGCTAAGCGCCCCCCATGGTCTCAAAACATTGACTCTTCTAAGAGTCCTAAGAGTCCTGCTCACACTGATGGGGTGCAGCTGTGGGACCCTATTTTCAGAGATGATGTTCTCCACCCAACTCTCAAAAAGCTGAAAGGGTCTTCAGTAGAGATGGATAGTCGAGCTGGGCTATCAGACGGTCACCTCTGTAGCTGTAGTGTCATTTTTCCTATGGTCCAATGTGTAAATTAAACAAAAAAGTGCACGTTTGTTATGATGTCCAAGATGGGGACCAGGATGTGGACATAATAAAAAATTAGGGAACATGATAGGAGACATTTCTACAATACATATAATCATTCTTATCTATTTAATACGATGACAACAGCTCTCCATACCTGCAGTCCACCACAAGGACCACCCTCTCTAATCCCTGAAAAATGAAATCATCCTCAGTGACGAAGAGAGGGGGCTAAGCGCCCCCCATGGTCTGAGAGCATTGACTCTTCTAAGAGTCCTAAGAGTCCTGCTCACACTGATGGGGTGCAGCTGTGGGACCCTATTTTCAGAGATGATGTCCTCCACCCAACTCTCAAAAAGCTGAAAGGGTCTTCAGTAGAGATGGATAGTCGAGCTGGGCTATCAGACGGTCACCTCTGTAGCTGTAGTGTCATTTTTCCTATGGTCCAATGTGTAAATTAAACAAAAAAGTGCACGTTTGTTATGATGTCCAAGATGGGGACCAGGATGTGGACATAATAAAAAATTAGGGAACATGATAGGAGACATTTCTACATTACATATAATCATTCTTATCTATCTAATACGATGATAACAGCTCTCCATACCTGCAGTCCACCACAAGGACCACCCTCTCTAATCCCTGAAAAATGAAATCATCCTCAGGGACGAAGAGAGGGGGCTAAGCGCCCCCCATGGTTTTAGAGCATTGACTCTTCTAAGAGTCCTAAGAGTCCTGCTTACACTGATGGGGTGCAGCTGTGGGACCCAATTTTAAGAGATGATGTCCTCCACCCAACTCTCAAAAAGCTGAAAGGGTCTTCAGTAGAGATGGATAGTCGAGCTTGGCTATCAGACGGTCACCTCTGTAGCTGTAGTGTCATTTTTCCTATGGTCCAATGTGTAAATTAAACAAAAAAGTGCACGTTTGTTATGATGTCCAAGATGGGGACCAGGATGTGGACATAATAAAAAATTAGGGAACATGATAGGAGACATTTCTACAATACATATAATCATTCTTATCTATCTAATACGATGACAACAGCTCTCCATACCTGCAGTCCACCACAAGGACCACCCTCTCTAATCCCTGAAAAATGAAATCATCCTCAGTGACGAAGAGAGGGGGCCAAGCGCCCCCCATGGTCTCAGAGCATTAACTCTTCTAAGAGTCCTAAGAGTCCTGCTCACACTGATGGGGTGCAGCTGTGGGACCCTATTTTCAGAGATGATGTCCTCCACCCAACTCTCAAAAAGCTGAAAGGGTCTTCAGTAGAGATGGATAGTCGAGCTGGGCTATCAGACGGTCACCTCTGTAGCTGTAGTGTCATTTTTCCTATGGTCCAATGTGTAAATTAAACAAAAAAGTGCACGTTTGTTATGATGTCCAAGATGGGGACCAGGATGTGGACATAATAAAAAATTAGGGAACATGATAGGAGACATTTCTACAATACATATAATCATTCTTATCTATCTAATACGATCACAACAGCTCTCCATACCTGCAGTCCACCACAAGGACCACCCTCTCTAATCCATGAAAAATGAAATCATCCTCATGGACGAAGAGAGGGCGCTAAGCGCCCCCCATGGTTTTAGAGCATTGACTCTTCTAAGAGTCCTAAGAGTCCTGCTTACACTGATGGGGTGCAGCTGTGGGACCCTATTTTAAGAGATGATGTCCTCCACCCAACTCTCAAAAAGCTGAAAGGGTCTTCAGTAGAGATGGATAGTCGAGCTGGGCTATCAGACGGTCACCTCTGTAGCTGTAGTGTCATTTTTCCTATGGTCCAATGTGTAAATTAAACAAAAAAGTGCACGTTTGTTATGATGTCCAAGATGGGGACCAGGATGTGGACATAATAAAAAATTAGGGAACATGATAGGAGACATTTCTACAATACATATAATCATTCTTATCTATCTAATACGATGACAACAGCTCTCCATACCTGCAGTCCACCACAAGGACCACCCTCTCTAATCCCTGAAAAATGAAATCATCCTCAGTGACGAAGAGAGGGGGCTAAGCGCCCCCATGGTCTCAGAGCATTAACTCTTCTAAGAGTCCTAAGAGTCCTGCTCACACTGATGGGGTGCAGCTGTGGGACCCTATTTTCAGAGATGATGTCCTCCACCCAACTCTCAAAAAGCTGAAAGGGTCTTCAGTAGAGATGGATAGTCGAGCTGGGCTATCAGACGGTCACCTCTGTAGCTGTAGTGTCATTTTTCCTATGGTCCAATGTGTAAATTAAACAAAAAAGTGCACGTTTGTTATGATGTCCAAGATGGGGACCAGGATGTGGACATAATAAAAAATTAGGGAACATGATAGGAGACATTTCTACAATACATATAATCATTCTTATCTATCTAATACGATGACAACAGCTCTCCATACCTGCAGTCCACCACAAGGACCACCCTCTCTAATCCCTGAAAAATGAAATCATCCTCAGTGACGAAGAGAGGGGGCCAAGCGCCCCCCATGGTCTCAGAGCATTAACTCTTCTAAGAGTCCTAAGAGTCCTGCTCACACTGATGGGGTGCAGCTGTGGGACCCTATTTTCAGAGATGATGTCCTCCACCCAACTCTCAAAAAGCTGAAAGGGTCTTCAGTAGAGATGGATAGTCGAGCTGGGCTATCAGACGGTCACCTCTGTAGCTGTAGTGTCATTTTTCCTATGGTCCAATGTGTAAATTAAACAAAAAAGTGCACGTTTGTTATGATGTCCAAGATGGGGACCAGGATGTGGACATAATAAAAAATTAGGGAACATGATAGGAGACATTTCTACAATACATATAATCATTCTTATCTATCTAATACGATCACAACAGCTCTCCATACCTGCAGTCCACCACAAGGACCACTCTCTCTAATCCCTGAAAAATGAAATCATCCTCAGTGACGAAGAGAGGGAGCTAAGCGCCCCCCATGGTCTCAAAACATTGACTCTTCTAAGAGTCCTAAGAGTCCTGCTCACACTGATGGGGTGCAGCTGTGGGACCCTATTTTCAGAGATGATGTCCTCCACCCAACTCTCAAAAAGCTGAAAGGGTCTTCAGTAGAGATGGATAGTCGAGCTGGGCTATCAGACGGTCACCTCTGTAGCTGTAGTGTCATTTTTCCTATGGTCCAATGTGTAAATTAAACAAAAAAGTGCACGTTTGTTATGATGTCCAAGATGGGGACCAGGATGTGGACATAATAAAAAATTAGGGAACATGATAGGAGACATTTCTACAATACATATAATCATTCTTATCTATCTAATACGATGACAACAGCTCTCCATACCTGCAGTCCACCACAAGGACCACCCTCTCTAATCCCTGAAAAATGAAATCATCCTCAGGGACGAAGAGAGGGGGCTAAGCGCCCCCCATGGTTTTAGAGCATTGACTCTTCTAAGAGTCCTAAGAGTCCTGCTTACACTGATGGGGTGCAGCTGTGGGACCCTATTTTAAGAGATGATGTCCTCCACCCAACTCTCAAAAAGCTGAAAGGGTCTTCAGTAGAGATGGATAGTCGAGCTGGGCTATCAGACGGTCACCTCTGTAGCTGTAGTGTCATTTTTCCTATGGTCCAATGTGTAAATTAAACAAAAAAGTGCACGTTTGTTATGATGTCCAAGATGGGGACCAGGATGTGGACATAATAAAAAATTAGGGAACATGATAGGAGACATTTCTACAATACATATAATCATTCTTATCTATCTAATACGATCACAACAGCTCTCCATACCTGCAGTCCACCACAAGGACCACTCTCTCTAATCCCTGAAAAATGAAATCATCCTCAGTGACGAAGAGAGGGAGCTAAGCGCCCCCCATGGTCTCAAAACATTGACTCTTCTAAGAGTCCTAAGAGTCCTGCTCACACTGATGGGGTGCAGCTGTGGGACCCTATTTTCAGAGATGATGTCCTCCACCCAACTCTCAAAAAGCTGAAAGGGTCTTCAGTAGAGATGGATAGTCGAGCTGGGCTACCAGACGGTCACCTCTGTAGCTGTAGTGTCATTTTTCCTATGGTCCAATGTGTAAATTAAACAAAAAAGTGCACGTTTGTTATGATTTCCAAGATGGGGACCAGGATGTGGACATAATAAAAAAATAGGGAACATGATAGGAGACATTTCTACAATACATATAATCATTCTTATCTATCTAATACGATGACAACAGCTCTCCATACCTGCAGTCCACCACAAGGACCACCCTCTCTATTCCCTGAAAAGTGAAATCATCCTCAGTGACGAAGAGAGGGGGCTAAGCGCCCCCCATGGTCTCAAAACATTGACTCTTCTAAGAGTCCTAAGAGTCCTGCTCACACTGATGGGGTGCAGCTGTGGGACCCTATTTTCAGAGATGATGTTCTCCACCCAACTCTCAAAAAGCTGAAAGGGTCTTCAGTAGAGATGGATAGTCGAGCTGGGCTATCAGACGGTCACCTCTGTAGCTGTAGTGTCATTTTTCCTATGGTCCAATGTGTAAATTAAACAAAAAAGTGCACGTTTGTTATGATGTCCAAGATGGGGACCAGGATGTGGACATAATAAAAAATTAGGGAACATGATAGGAGACATTTCTACAATACATATAATCATTCTTATCTATTTAATACGATGACAACAGCTCTCCATACCTGCAGTCCACCACAAGGACCACCCTCTCTAATCCCTGAAAAATGAAATCATCCTCAGTGACGAAGAGAGGGGGCTAAGCGCCCCCCATGGTCTGAGAGCATTGACTCTTCTAAGAGTCCTAAGAGTCCTGCTCACACTGATGGGGTGCAGCTGTGGGACCCTATTTTCAGAGATGATGTCCTCCACCCAACTCTCAAAAAGCTGAAAGGGTCTTCAGTAGAGATGGATAGTCGAGCTGGGCTATCAGACGGTCACCTCTGTAGCTGTAGTGTCATTTTTCCTATGGTCCAATGTGTAAATTAAACAAAAAAGTGCACGTTTGTTATGATGTCCAAGATGGGGACCAGGATGTGGACATAATAAAAAATTAGGGAACATGATAGGAGACATTTCTACATTACATATAATCATTCTTATCTATCTAATACGATGATAACAGCTCTCCATACCTGCAGTCCACCACAAGGACCACCCTCTCTAATCCCTGAAAAATGAAATCATCCTCAGGGACGAAGAGAGGGGGCTAAGCGCCCCCCATGGTTTTAGAGCATTGACTCTTCTAAGAGTCCTAAGAGTCCTGCTTACACTGATGGGGTGCAGCTGTGGGACCCAATTTTAAGAGATGATGTCCTCCACCCAACTCTCAAAAAGCTGAAAGGGTCTTCAGTAGAGATGGATAGTCGAGCTTGGCTATCAGACGGTCACCTCTGTAGCTGTAGTGTCATTTTTCCTATGGTCCAATGTGTAAATTAAACAAAAAAGTGCACGTTTGTTATGATGTCCAAGATGGGGACCAGGATGTGGACATAATAAAAAATTAGGGAACATGATAGGAGACATTTCTACAATACATATAATCATTCTTATCTATCTAATACGATGACAACAGCTCTCCATACCTGCAGTCCACCACAAGGACCACCCTCTCTAATCCCTGAAAAATGAAATCATCCTCAGTGACGAAGAGAGGGGGCCAAGCGCCCCCCATGGTCTCAGAGCATTAACTCTTCTAAGAGTCCTAAGAGTCCTGCTCACACTGATGGGGTGCAGCTGTGGGACCCTATTTTCAGAGATGATGTCCTCCACCCAACTCTCAAAAAGCTGAAAGGGTCTTCAGTAGAGATGGATAGTCGAGCTGGGCTATCAGACGGTCACCTCTGTAGCTGTAGTGTCATTTTTCCTATGGTCCAATGTGTAAATTAAACAAAAAAGTGCACGTTTGTTATGATGTCCAAGATGGGGACCAGGATGTGGACATAATAAAAAATTAGGGAACATGATAGGAGACATTTCTACAATACATATAATCATTCTTATCTATCTAATACGATGACAACAGCTCTCCATACCTGCAGTCCACCACAAGGACCACCCTCTCTAATCCATGAAAAATGAAATCATCCTCATGGACGAAGAGAGGGCGCTAAGCGCCCCCCATGGTTTTAGAGCATTGACTCTTCTAAGAGTCCTAAGAGTCCTGCTTACACTGATGGGGTGCAGCTGTGGGACCCTATTTTAAGAGATGATGTCCTCCACCCAACTCTCAAAAAGCTGAAAGGGTCTTCAGTAGAGATGGATAGTCGAGCTGGGCTATCAGACGGTCACCTCTGTAGCTGTAGTGTCATTTTTCCTATGGTCCAATGTGTAAATTAAACAAAAAAGTGCACGTTTGTTATGATGTCCAAGATGGGGACCAGGATGTGGACATAATAAAAAATTAGGGAACATGATAGGAGACATTTCTACAATACATATAATCATTCTTATCTATCTAATACGATGACAACAGCTCTCCATACCTGCAGTCCACCACAAGGACCACCCTCTCTAATCCCTGAAAAATGAAATCATCCTCAGTGACGAAGAGAGGGGGCTAAGCGCCCCCATGGTCTCAGAGCATTAACTCTTCTAAGAGTCCTAAGAGTCCTGCTCACACTGATGGGGTGCAGCTGTGGGACCCTATTTTCAGAGATGATGTCCTCCACCCAACTCTCAAAAAGCTGAAAGGGTCTTCAGTAGAGATGGATAGTCGAGCTGGGCTATCAGACGGTCACCTCTGTAGCTGTAGTGTCATTTTTCCTATGGTCCAATGTGTAAATTAAACAAAAAAGTGCACGTTTGTTATGATGTCCAAGATGGGGACCAGGATGTGGACATAATAAAAAATTAGGGAACATGATAGGAGACATTTCTACAATACATATAATCATTCTTATCTATCTAATACGATCACAACAGCTCTCCATACCTGCAGTCCACCACAAGGACCACTCTCTCTAATCCCTGAAAAATGAAATCATCCTCAGTGACGAAGAGAGGGGGCTAAGCGCCCCCCATGGTCTCAAAACATTGACTCTTCTAAGAGTCCTAAGAGTCCTGCTCACACTGATGGGGTGCAGCTGTGGGACCCTATTTTCAGAGATGATGTCCTCCACCCAACTCTCAAAAAGCTGAAAGGGTCTTCAGTAGAGATGGATAGTCGAGCTGGGCTACCAGACGGTCACCTCTGTAGCTGTAGTGTCATTTTTCCTATGGTCCAATGTGTAAATTAAACAAAAAAGTGCACGTTTGTTATGATTTCCAAGATGGGGACCAGGATGTGGACATAATAAAAAAATAGGGAACATGATATGAGACATTTCTACAATACATATAATCATTCTTATCTATCTAATACGATGACAACAGCTCTCCATACCTGCAGTCCACCACAAGGACCACCCTCTCTATTCCCTGAAAAGTGAAATCATCCTCAGTGACGAAGAGAGGGGGCTAAGCGCCCCCCATGGTCTCAAAACATTGACTCTTCTAAGAGTCCTAAGAGTCCTGCTCACACTGATGGGGTGCAGCTGTGGGACCCTATTTTCAGAGATGATGTCCTCCACCCAACTCTCAAAAAGCTGAAAGGGTCTTCAGTAGAGATGGATAGTCGAGCTGGGCTATCAGACGGTCACCTCTGTAGCTGTAGTGTCATTTTTCCTTCGGTCCAATGTGTAAATTAAACAAAAAAGTGCACGTTTGTTATGATGTCCAAGATGGGGACCAGGATGTGGACATAATAAAAAATTAGGGAACATGATAGGAGACATTTCTACAATACATATAATCATTCTTATCTATCTAATACGATGACAACAGCTCTCCATACCTGCAGTCCACCACAAGGACCACCCTCTCTAATCCCTGAAAAATGAAATCATCCTCAGTGACGAAGAGAGGGGGCTAAGCGCCCCCATGGTCTCAGAGCATTAACTCTTCTAAGAGTCCTAAGAGTCCTGCTCACACTGATGGGGTGCAGCTGTGGGACCCTATTTTCAGAGATGATGTCCTCCACCCAACTCTCAAAAAGCTGAAAGGGTCTTCAGTAGAGATGGATAGTCGAGCTGGGCTATCAGACGGTCACCTCTGTAGCTGTAGTGTCATTTTTCCTATGGTCCAATGTGTAAATTAAACAAAAAAGTGCACGTTTGTTATGATGTCCAAGATGGGGACCAGGATGTGGACATAATAAAAAATTAGGGAACATGATAGGAGACATTTCTACAATACATATAATCATTCTTATCTATCTAATACGATGACAACAGCTCTCCATACCTGCAGTCCACCACAAGGACCACCCTCTCTAATCCCTGAAAAATGAAATCATCCTCAGGGACGAAGAGAGGGGGCTAAGCGCCCCCCATGGTTTTAGAGCATTGACTCTTCTAAGAGTCCTAAGAGTCCTGCTTACACTGATGGGGTGCAGCTGTGGGACCCTATTTTAAGAGATGATGTCCTCCACCCAACTCTCAAAAAGCTGAAAGGGTCTTCAGTAGAGATGGATAGTCGAGCTGGGCTATCAGACGGTCACCTCTGTAGCTGTAGTGTCATTTTTCCTATGGTCCAATGTGTAAATTAAACAAAAAAGTGCACGTTTGTTATGATGTCCAAGATGGGGACCAGGATGTGGACATAATAAAAAATTAGGGAACATGATAGGAGACATTTCTACAATACATATAATCATTCTTATCTATCTAATACGATGACAACAGCTCTCCATACCTGCAGTCCACCACAAGGACCACCCTCTCTAATCCCTGAAAAATGAAATCATCCTCAGTGACGAAGAGAGGGGGCTAAGCGCCCCCATGGTCTCAGAGCATTAACTCTTCTAAGAGTCCTAAGAGTCCTGCTCACACTGATGGGGTGCAGCTGTGGGACCCTATTTTCAGAGATGATGTCCTCCACCCAACTCTCAAAAAGCTGAAAGGGTCTTCAGTAGAGATGGATAGTCGAGCTGGGCTATCAGACGGTCACCTCTGTAGCTGTAGTGTCATTTTTCCTATGGTCCAATGTGTAAATTAAACAAAAAAGTGCACGTTTGTTATGATGTCCAAGATGGGGACCAGGATGTGGACATAATAAAAAATTAGGGAACATGATAGGAGACATTTCTACAATACATATAATCATTCTTATCTATCTAATACGATGACAACAGCTCTCCATACCTGCAGTCCACCACAAGGACCACCCTCTCTAATCCCTGAAAAATGAAATCATCCTCAGTGACGAAGAGAGGGGGCTAAGCGCCCCCATGGTCTCAGAGCATTAACTCTTCTAAGAGTCCTAAGAGTCCTGCTCACACTGATGGGGTGCAGCTGTGGGACCCTATTTTCAGAGATGATGTCCTCCACCCAACTCTCAAAAAGCTGAAAGGGTCTTCAGTAGAGATGGATAGTCGAGCTGGGCTATCAGACGGTCACCTCTGTAGCTGTAGTGTCATTTTTCCTATGGTCCAATGTGTAAATTAAACAAAAAAGTGCACGTTTGTTATGATGTCCAAGATGGGGACCAGGATGTGGACATAATAAAAAATTAGGGAACATGATAGGAGACATTTCTACAATACATATAATCATTCTTATCTATCTAATACGATCACAACAGCTCTCCATACCTGCAGTCCACCACAAGGACCACTCTCTCTAATCCCTGAAAAATGAAATCATCCTCAGTGACGAAGAGAGGGAGCTAAGCGCCCCCCATGGTCTCAAAACATTGACTCTTCTAAGAGTCCTAAGAGTCCTGCTCACACTGATGGGGTGCAGCTGTGGGACCCTATTTTCAGAGATGATGTCCTCCACCCAACTCTCAAAAAGCTGAAAGGGTCTTCAGTAGAGATGGATAGTCGAGCTGGGCTATCAGACGGTCACCTCTGTAGCTGTAGTGTCATTTTTCCTATGGTCCAATGTGTAAATTAAACAAAAAAGTGCACGTTTGTTATGATGTCCAAGATGGGGACCAGGATGTGGACATAATAAAAAATTAGGGAACATGATAGGAGACATTTCTACAATACATATAATCATTCTTATCTATCTAATACGATGACAACAGCTCTCCATACCTGCAGTCCACCACAAGGACCACCCTCTCTAATCCCTGAAAAATGAAATCATCCTCAGGGACGAAGAGAGGGGGCTAAGCGCCCCCCATGGTTTTAGAGCATTGACTCTTCTAAGAGTCCTAAGAGTCCTGCTTACACTGATGGGGTGCAGCTGTGGGACCCTATTTTAAGAGATGATGTCCTCCACCCAACTCTCAAAAAGCTGAAAGGGTCTTCAGTAGAGATGGATAGTCGAGCTGGGCTATCAGACGGTCACCTCTGTAGCTGTAGTGTCATTTTTCCTATGGTCCAATGTGTAAATTAAACAAAAAAGTGCACGTTTGTTATGATGTCCAAGATGGGGACCAGGATGTGGACATAATAAAAAATTAGGGAACATGATAGGAGACATTTCTACAATACATATAATCATTCTTATCTATCTAATACGATCACAACAGCTCTCCATACCTGCAGTCCACCACAAGGACCACTCTCTCTAATCCCTGAAAAATGAAATCATCCTCAGTGACGAAGAGAGGGAGCTAAGCGCCCCCCATGGTCTCAAAACATTGACTCTTCTAAGAGTCCTAAGAGTCCTGCTCACACTGATGGGGTGCAGCTGTGGGACCCTATTTTCAGAGATGATGTCCTCCACCCAACTCTCAAAAAGCTGAAAGGGTCTTCAGTAGAGATGGATAGTCGAGCTGGGCTACCAGACGGTCACCTCTGTAGCTGTAGTGTCATTTTTCCTATGGTCCAATGTGTAAATTAAACAAAAAAGTGCACGTTTGTTATGATTTCCAAGATGGGGACCAGGATGTGGACATAATAAAAAAATAGGGAACATGATAGGAGACATTTCTACAATACATATAATCATTCTTATCTATCTAATACGATGACAACAGCTCTCCATACCTGCAGTCCACCACAAGGACCACCCTCTCTATTCCCTGAAAAGTGAAATCATCCTCAGTGACGAAGAGAGGGGGCTAAGCGCCCCCCATGGTCTCAAAACATTGACTCTTCTAAGAGTCCTAAGAGTCCTGCTCACACTGATGGGGTGCAGCTGTGGGACCCTATTTTCAGAGATGATGTTCTCCACCCAACTCTCAAAAAGCTGAAAGGGTCTTCAGTAGAGATGGATAGTCGAGCTGGGCTATCAGACGGTCACCTCTGTAGCTGTAGTGTCATTTTTCCTATGGTCCAATGTGTAAATTAAACAAAAAAGTGCACGTTTGTTATGATGTCCAAGATGGGGACCAGGATGTGGACATAATAAAAAATTAGGGAACATGATAGGAGACATTTCTACAATACATATAATCATTCTTATCTATTTAATACGATGACAACAGCTCTCCATACCTGCAGTCCACCACAAGGACCACCCTCTCTAATCCCTGAAAAATGAAATCATCCTCAGTGACGAAGAGAGGGGGCTAAGCGCCCCCCATGGTCTGAGAGCATTGACTCTTCTAAGAGTCCTAAGAGTCCTGCTCACACTGATGGGGTGCAGCTGTGGGACCCTATTTTCAGAGATGATGTCCTCCACCCAACTCTCAAAAAGCTGAAAGGGTCTTCAGTAGAGATGGATAGTCGAGCTGGGCTATCAGACGGTCACCTCTGTAGCTGTAGTGTCATTTTTCCTATGGTCCAATGTGTAAATTAAACAAAAAAGTGCACGTTTGTTATGATGTCCAAGATGGGGACCAGGATGTGGACATAATAAAAAATTAGGGAACATGATAGGAGACATTTCTACATTACATATAATCATTCTTATCTATCTAATACGATGATAACAGCTCTCCATACCTGCAGTCCACCACAAGGACCACCCTCTCTAATCCCTGAAAAATGAAATCATCCTCAGTGACGAAGAGAGGGGGCTAAGTGCCCCCAATGGTCTCAGAGCATTGACTCTTCTAAGAGTCCTAAGAGTCCTGCTCACACTGATGGGGTGCAGCTGTGGGACCCTATTTTCAGAGATGATGTCCTCCACCCAACTCTCAAAAAGCTGAAAGGGTCTTCAGTAGAGATGGATAGTCGAGCTGGGCTATCAGACGGTCACCTCTGTAGCTGTAGTGTCATTTTTCCTATGGTCCAATGTGTAAATTAAACAAAAAAGTGCACGTTTGTTATGATGTCCAAGATGGGGACCAGGATGTGGACATAATAAAAAATTAGGGAACATGATAGGAGACATTTCTACAATACATATAATCATTCTTATCTATCTAATACGATGACAACAGCTCTCCATACCTGCAGTCCACCACAAGGACCACCCTCTCTAATCCCTGAAAAATGAAATCATCCTCAGGGACGAAGAGAGGGGGCTAAGCGCCCCCCATGGTTTTAGAGCATTGACTCTTCTAAGAGTCCTAAGAGTCCTGCTTACACTGATGGGGTGCAGCTGTGGGACCCTATTTTAAGAGATGATGTCCTCCACCCAACTCTCAAAAAGCTGAAAGGGTCTTCAGTAGAGATGGATAGTCGAGCTGGGCTATCAGACGGTCACCTCTGTAGCTGTAGTGTCATTTTTCCTATGGTCCAATGTGTAAATTAAACAAAAAAGTGCACGTTTGTTATGATGTCCAAGATGGGGACCAGGATGTGGACATAATAAAAAATTAGGGAACATGATAGGAGACATTTCTACAATACATATAATCATTCTTATCTATCTAATACGATGACAACAGCTCTCCATACCTGCAGTCCACCACAAGGACCACCCTCTCTAATCCCTGAAAAATGAAATCATCCTCAGTGACGAAGAGAGGGGGCTAAGCGCCCCCATGGTCTCAGAGCATTAACTCTTCTAAGAATCCTAAGAGTCCTGCTCACACTGATGGGGTGCAGCTGTGGGACCCTATTTTCAGAGATGATGTCCTCCACCCAACTCTCAAAAAGCTGAAAGGGTCTTCAGTAGAGATGGATAGTCGAGCTGGGCTATCAGACGGTCACCTCTGTAGCTGTAGTGTCATTTTTCCTATGGTCCAATGTGTAAATTAAACAAAAAAGTGCACGTTTGTTATGATGTCCAAGATGGGGACCAGGATGTGGACATAATAAAAAATTAGGGAACATGATAGGAGACATTTCTACAATACATATAATCATTCTTATCTATCTAATACGATCACAACAGCTCTCCATACCTGCAGTCCACCACAAGGACCACCCTCTCTATTCCCTGAAAAGTGAAATCATCCTCAGTGACGAAGAGAGGGGGCTAAGCGCCCCCCATGGTCTCAAAACATTGACTCTTCTAAGAGTCCTAAGAGTCCTGCTCACACTGATGGGGTGCAGCTGTGGGACCCTATTTTTAGAGATGATGTTCTCCACCCAACTCTCAAAAAGCTGAAAGGGTCTTCAGTAGAGATGGATAGTCGAGCTGGGCTATCAGACGGTCACCTCTGTAGCTGTAGTGTCATTTTTCCTATGGTCCAATGTGTAAATTAAACAAAAAAGTGCACGTTTGTTATGATGTCCAAGATGGGGACCAGGATGTGGACATAATAAAAAATTAGGGAACATGATAGGAGACATGTCTACAATACATATAATCATTCTTATCTATTTAATACGATGACAACAGCTCTCCATACCTGCAGTCCACCACAAGGACCACCCTCTCTAATCCCTGAAAAATGAAATCATCCTCAGTGACGAAGAGAGGGGGCTAAGCGCCCCCCATGGTCTCAGAGCATTGACTCTTCTAAGAGTCCTAAGAGTCCTGCTCACACTGATGGGGTGCAGCTGTGGGACCCTATTTTCAGAGATGATGTCCTCCACCCAACTCTCAAAAAGCTGAAAGGGTCTTCAGTAGAGATGGATTGTCGAGCTGGGCTATCAGACGGTCACCTCTGTAGCTGTAGTGTCATTTTTCCTATGGTCCAATGTGTAAATTAAACAAAAAAGTGCACGTTTGTTATGATGTCCAAGATGGGGACCAGGATGTGGACATAATAAAAAATTAGGGAACATGATAGGAGACATTTCTACAATACATATAATCATTCTTATCTATCTAATACGATGATAACAGCTCTCCATACCTGCAGTCCACCACAAGGACCACCGTCCCTAATCCCTGAAAAATGAAATCATCCTCAGTGACGAAGAGAGGGGGCTAAGTGCCCCCAATGGTCTCAGAGCATTGACTCTTCTAAGAGTCCTAGAAGTCCTGCTCACACTGATGGGGTGCAGCTGTGGGACCCTATTTTCAGAGATGATGTCCTCCACCCAACTCTCAAAAAGCTGAAAGGGTCTTCAGTAGAGATGGATAGTCGAGCTGGGCTATCAGACGGTCACCTCTGTAGCTGTAGTGTCATTTTTCCTATGGTCCAATGTGTAAATTAAACAAAAAAGTGCACGTTTGTTATGATGTCCAAGATGGGGACCAGGATGTGGACATAATAAAAAATTAGGGAACATGATAGGAGACATTTCTACAATACATATAATCATTCTTATCTATCTAATACGATGACAACAGCTCTCCATACCTGCAGTCCACCACAAGGACCACCCTCTCTAATCCCTGAAAAATGAAATCATCCTCAGTGACGAAGAGAGGGGGCTAAGCGCCCCCATGGTCTCAGAGCATTAACTCTTCTAAGAGTCCTAAGAGTCCTACTCACACTGATGGGGTGCAGCTGTGGGACCCTATTTTCAGAGATGATGTCCTCCACCCAACTCTCAAAAAGCTGAAAGGGTCTTCAGTAGAGATGGATAGTCGAGCTGGGCTACCAGACGGTCACCTCTGTAGCTGTAGTGTCATTTTTCCTATGGTCCAATGTGTAAATTAAACAAAAAAGTGCACGTTTGTTATGATTTCCAAGATGGGGACCAGGATGTGGACATAATAAAAAAATAGGGAACATGATAGGAGACATTTCTACAATACATATAATCATTCTTATCTATCTAATACGATGACAACAGCTCTCCATACCTGCAGTCCACCACAAGGACCACCCTCTCTATTCCCTGAAAAGTGAAATCATCCTCAGTGACGAAGAGAGGGGGCTAAGCGCCCCCCATGGTCTCAAAACATTGACTCTTCTAAGAGTCCTAAGAGTCCTGCTCACACTGATGGGGTGCAGCTGTGGGACCCTATTTTCAGAGATGATGTTCTCCACCCAACTCTCAAAAAGCTGAAAGGGTCTTCAGTAGAGATGGATAGTCGAGCTGGGCTATCAGACGGTCACCTCTGTAGCTGTAGTGTCATTTTTCCTATGGTCCAATGTGTAAATTAAACAAAAAAGTGCACGTTTGTTATGATGTCCAAGATGGGGACCAGGATGTGGACATAATAAAAAATTAGGGAACATGATAGGAGACATTTCTACAATACATATAATCATTCTTATCTATTTAATACGATGACAACAGCTCTCCATACCTGCAGTCCACCACAAGGACCACCCTCTCTAATCCCTGAAAAATGAAATCATCCTCAGTGACGAAGAGAGGGGGCTAAGCGCCCCCCATGGTCTCAGAGCATTGACTCTTCTAAGAGTCCTAAGAGTCCTGCTCACACTGATGGGGTGCAGCTGTGGGACCCTATTTTCAGAGATGATGTCCTCCACCCAACTCTCAAAAAGCTGAAAGGGTCTTCAGTAGAGATGGATTGTCGAGCTGGGCTATCAGACGGTCACCTCTGTAGCTGTAGTGTCATTTTTCCTATGGTCCAATGTGTAAATTAAACAAAAAAGTGCACGTTTGTTATGATGTCCAAGATGGGGACCAGGATGTGGACATAATAAAAAATTAGGGAACATGATAGGAGACATTTCTACAATACATATAATCATTCTTATCTATCTAATACGATGATAACAGCTCTCCATACCTGCAGTCCACCACAAGGACCACCCTCCCTAATCCCTGAAAAATGAAATCATCCTCAGTGACGAAGAGAGGGGGCTAAGTGCCCCCAATGGTCTCAGAGCATTGACTCTTCTAAGAGTCCTAAGAGTCCTGCTCACACTGATGGGGTGCAGCTGTGGGACCCTATTTTCAGAGATGATGTCCTCCACCCAACTCTCAAAAAGCTGAAAGGGTCTTCAGTAGAGATGGATAGTCGAGCTGGGCTATCAGACGGTCACCTCTGTAGCTGTAGTGTCATTTTTCCTATGGTCCAATGTGTAAATTAAACAAAAAAGTGCACGTTTGTTATGATGTCCAAGATGGGGACCAGGATGTGGACATAATAAAAAATTAGGGAACATGATAGGAGACATTTCTACAATACATATAATCATTCTTATCTATCTAATACGATGACAACAGCTCTACATACCTGCAGTCCACCACAAGGACCACCCTCTCTAATCCCTGAAAAATGAAATCATCCTCAGTGACGAAGAGAGGGGGCCAAGCGCCCCCCATGGTACCAGAGCATTGACTCTTCTAAGAGTCCTAAGAGTCCTGCTCACACTGATGGGGTGAAGCTGTGGGACCCTATTTTCAGAGATGATGTCCTCCACCCAACTCTCAAAAAGCTGAAAGGGTCTTCAGTAGAGATGGATAGTCGAGCTGGGCTATCAGACGGTCACCTCTGTAGCTGTAGTGTCATTTTTCCTATGGTCCAATGTGTAAATTAAACAAAAAAGTGCACGTTTGTTATGATGTCCAAGATGGGGACCAGGATGTGGACATAATAAAAAATTAGGGAACATGATAGGAGACATTTCTACAATACATATAATCATTCTTATCTATCTAATACGATGATAACAGCTCTCCATACCTGCAGTCCACCACAAGGACCACCCTCTCTAAACCCTGAAAAATGAAATCATCCTCAGTGACGAAGAGAGGGGGCTCAGTGCCCCCAATGGTCTCAGAGCATTGACTCTTCTAAGAGTCTTAAGAGTCCTGCTCACACTGATGGGGTGCAGCTGTGGGACCCTATTTTCAGAGATGATGTCCTCCACCCAACTCTCAAAATGCTGAAAGGGTCTTCAGTAGAGATGGATAGTCGAGCTGGGCTATCAGACGGTCACCTCTGTAGCTGTAGTGTCATTTTTCCTATGGTCCAATGTGTAAATTAAACAAAAAAGTGCACGTTTGTTATGATGTCCAAGATGGGGACCAGGATGTGGACATAATAAAAAATTAGGGAACATGATAGGAGACATTTCTACAATACATATAATCATTCTTATCTATCTAATACGATGACAACAGCTCTCCATACCTGCTGTCCACCACAAGGACCACCCTCTCTAATCCCTGAAAAATGAAATCATCCTCAGTGACGAAGAGAGGGGGCCAAGCGCCCCCCATGGTACCAGAGCATTGACTCTTCTAAGAGTCCTAAGAGTCCTGCTCACACTGATGGGGTGAAGCTGTGGGACCCTATTTTCAGAGATGATGTCCTCCACCCAACTCTCAAAAAGCTGAAAGGGTCTTCAGTAGAGATGGATAGTCGAGCTGGGCTATCAGACGGTCACCTCTGTAGCTGTAGTGTCATTTTTCCTATGGTCCAATGTGTAAATTAAACAAAAAAGTGCACGTTTGTTATGATGTTCAAGATGGGGACCAGGATGTGGACATAATAAAAAATTAGGGAACATGATAGGAGACATTTCTACAATACATATAATCATTCTTATCTATCTAATACGATCACAACAGCTCTCCATACCTGCAGTCCACCACAAGGACCACTCTCTCTAATCCCTGAAAAATGAAATCATCCTCAGTGACGAAGAGAGGGGGCTAAGCGCCCCCCATGGTCTCAGAGCATTGACTCTTCTAAGAGTCCTAAGATTCCTGCTCACACTGATGGGGTGCAGCTGTGGGACCCTATTTTCAGAGATGATGTCCTCCACCCAACTCTCAAAAAGCTGAAAGGGTCTTCAGTAGAGATGGATAGTCGAGCTGGGCTATCAGACGGTCACCTCTGTAGCTGTAGTGTCATTTTTCCTATTGTCCAATTTGTAAATTAAACAAAAAAGTGCACGTTTGTTATGATTTCCAAGATGGGAACCAGGATGTGGACATAATAAAAAAATAGGGAACATGATAGGAGACATTTCTACAATACATATAATCATTCTTATCTATCTAATACGATGACAACAGCTCTCCATACCTGCAGTCCACCACAAGGACCACCCTCTCTATTCCCTGAAAAGTGAAATCATCCTCAGTGACGAGGAGAGGGGGCTAAGCGCCCCCCATGGTCTCAGAGCATTGACTCTTCTAAGAGTCCTAAGAGTCCTGCTCACACTGATGGGGTGCAGCTGTGGGACCCTATTTTCAGAGATGATGTTCTCCACCCAACTCTCAAAAAGCTGAAAGGGTCTTCAGTAGAGATGGATAGTCGAGCTGGGCTATCAGACGGTCACCTCTGTAGCTGTAGTGTCATTTTTCCTATGGTCCAATGTGTAAATTAAACAAAAAAGTGCACGTTTGTTATGATGTCAAAGATGGGGACCAGGATGTGGACATAATAAAAAATTAGGGAACATGATAGGAGACATTTCTACAATACATATAATCATTCTTATCTATTTAATACGATGACAACAGCTCTCCATACCTGCAGTCCACCACAAGGACCACCCTCTCTAATCCCTGAAAAATGAAATCATCCTCAGTGACGAAGAGAGGGGGCTAAGCGCCCCCCATGGTCTCAGAGCATTGACTCTTCTAAGAGTCCTAAGAGTCCTGCTCACACTGATGGGGTGCAGCTGTGGGACCCTATTTTCAGAGATGATGTCCTCCACCCAACTCTCAAAAAGCTGAAAGGGTCTTCAGTAGAGATGGATAGTCGAGCTGGGCTATCAGACGGTCACCTCTGTAGCTGTAGTGTCATTTTTCCTATGGTCCAATGTGTAAATTAAACAAAAAAGTGCACGTTTGTTATGATGTCCAAGATGGGGACCAGGATGTGGACATAATAAAAAATTAGGGAACATGATAGGAGACATTTCTACAATACATATAATCATTCTTATCTATCTAATACGATGACAACAGCTCTCCATACCTGCAGTCCACCACAAGGACCACCCTCTCTAATCCCTGAAAAATGAAATCATCCTCAGTGACGAAGAGAGAGGGCTAAGCGCCCCCCATGGTTTTAGAGCATTGACTCTTCTAAGAGTCCTAAGAGTCCTGCTTACACTGATGGGGTGCAGCTGTGGGACCCTATTTTAAGAGATGATGTCCTCCACCCAACTCTCAAAAAGCTGAAAGGGTCTTCAGTAGAGATGGATAGTCGAGCTGGGCTATCAGACGGTCACCTCTGTAGCTGTAGTGTCATTTTTCCTATGGTCCAATGTGTAAATTAAACAAAAAAGTGCACGTTTGTTATGATGTCCAAGATTGGGACCAGGATGTGGACATAATAAAAAATTAGGGAACATGATAGGAGACATTTCTACAATACATATAATCATTCTTATCTATCTAATACGATGACAACAGCTCTCCATACCTGCAGTCCACCACAAGGACCACCCTCTCTAATCCCTGAAAAATGAAATCATCCTCAGTGACGAAGAGAGGGGGCCAAGCGCCCCCCATGGTACCAGAGCATTGACTCTTCTAAGAGTCCTAAGAGTCCTGCTCACACTGATGGGGTGAAGCTGTGGGACCCTATTTTCAGAGATGATGTCCTCCACCCAACTCTCAAAAAGCTGAAAGGGTCTTCAGTAGAGATGGATAGTCGAGCTGGGCTATCAGACGGTCACCTCTGTAGCTGTAGTGTCATTTTTCCTATAGTCCAATGTGTAAATTAAACAAAAAAGTGCACGTTTGTTATGATGTCCAAGATGGGGACCAGGATGTGGACATAATAAGAAATTAGGGAACATGATAGGAGACATTTCTACAATACATATAATCATTCTTATCTATCTAATACGATGACAACAGCTCTCCATACCTGCAGTCCACCACAAGGACCACCCTCTCTAATCCCTGAAAAATGAAATCATCCTCAGGGACGAAGAGAGGGGGCTAAGCGCCCCCCATGGTTTTAGAGCATTGACTCTTCTAAGAGTCCTAAGAGTCCTGCTTACACTGATGGGGTGCAGCTGTGGGACCCTATTTTCAGAGATGATGTCCTCCACCCAACTCTCAAAAAGCTGAAAGGGTCTTCAGTAGAGATGGATAGTCGAGCTGGGCTATCAGACGGTCACCTCTGTAGCTGTAGTGTCATTTTTCCTATGGTCCAATGTGTAAATTAAACAAAAAAGTGCACGTTTGTTATGATGTTCAAGATGGGGACCAGGATGTGGACATAATAAAAAATTAGGGAACATGATAGGAGACATTTCTACAATACATATAATCATTCTTATCTATCTAATACGATCACAACAGCTCTCCATACCTGCAGTCCACCACAAGGACCACTCTCTCTAATCCCTGAAAAATGAAATCATCCTCAGTGACGAAGAGAGGGGGCTAAGCACCCCCCATGGTCTCAGAGCATTGACTCTTCTAAGAGTCCTAAGATTCCTGCTCACACTGATGGGGTGCAGCTGTGGGACCCTATTTTCAGAGATGATGTCCTCCACCCAACTCTCAAAAAGCTGAAAGGGTCTTCAGTAGAGATGGATAGTCGAGCTGGGCTATCAGACGGTCACCTCTGTAGCTGTAGTGTCATTTTTCCTATGGTCCAATGTGTAAATTAAACAAAAAAGTGCACGTTTGTTATGATGTCCAAGATGGGGACCAGGATGTGGACATAATAAAAAAATAGGGAACATGATAGGAGACATTTCTACAATACATATATTGGGATTCTGATCTGGCTTATATATCCTGAGTCATATTGCAAAGGATTGTTGAAAATCCACTTGTGACTTTTAGGATCGCTACTTCCAATAGGTGGCGCTGTGCTAGAGTTTGTCTCCTTTACTGGAGAGACAATTTGAATACAATACATATAATCATTCTTATCTATCTAATACGATGACAACAGCTCTCCATACCTGCAGTCCACCACAAGGACCACCCTCTCTATTCCCTGAAAAGTGAAATCATCCTCAGTGACGAAGAGAGGGGGCTAAGCGCCCCCCATGGTCTCAGAGCATTGACTCTTCTAAGAGTCCTAAGAGTCCTGCTCACAGTGATGGGGTGCAGCTGTGGGACCCTATTTTCAGAGATGATGTTCTCCACCCAACTCTCAAAAAGCTGAAAGGGTCTTCAGTAGAGATGGATAGTCGAGCTGGGCTATCAGACGGTCACCTCTGTAGCTGTAGTGTCATTTTTCCTATGGTCCAATGTGTAAATTAAACAAAAAAGTGCACGTTTGTTATGATGTCCAAGATGGGGACCAGGATGTGGACATAATAAAAAATTAGGGAACATGATAGGAGACATTTCTACAATACATATAATCATTCTTATCTATCTAATACGATGATAACAGCTCTCCATATCTGCAGTCCACCACAAGGACCACCCTCTCTAATCCCTGAAAAATGAAATCATCCTCAGTGATGAAGAGAGGGGGCTAAGTGCCCCCAATGGTCTCAGAGCATTGACTCTTCTAAGAGTCCTAAGAGTCCTGCTCACACTGATGGGGTGCAGCTGTGGGACCCTATTTTCAGAGATGATGTCCTCCACCCAACTCTCAAAAAGCTGAAAGGGTCTTCAGTAGAGATGGATAGTCGAGCTGGGCTATCAGACGGTCACCTCTGTAGCTGTAGTGTCATTTTTCCTATGGTCCAATGTGTAAATTAAACAAAAAAGTGCACGTTTGTTATGATGTCCAAGATGGGGACCAGGATGTGGACATAATAAAAAATTAGGGAACATGATAGGAGACATTTCTACAATACATATAATCATTCTTATCTATCTAATACGATGACAACAGCTCTCCATACCTGCAGTCCACCACAAGGACCACCCTCTCTAATCCCTGAAAAATGAAATCATCCTCAGTGACGAAGAGAGGGGGCTAAGCGCCCCCATGGTCTCAGAGCATTAACTCTTCTTAGAGTCCTAAGAGTCCTGCTCACACTGATGGGGTGCAGCTGTGGGACCCTATTTTCAGAGATGATGTCCTCCACCCAACTCTCAAAAAGCTGAAAGGGTCTTCAGTAGAGATGGATAGTCGAGCTGGGCTATCAGACGGTCACCTCTGTAGCTGTAGTGTCATTTTTCCTATGGTCCAATGTGTAAATTAAACAAAAAAGTGCACGTTTGTTATGATGTCCAAGATGGGGACCAGGATGTGGACATAATAAAAAATTAGGGAACATGATAGGAGACATTTCTACAATACATATAATCATTCTTATCTATCTAATACGATGACAACAGCTCTCCATACCTGCAGTCCACCACAAGGACCACCCTCTCTAATCCCTGAAAAATGAAATCATCCTCAGTGACGAAGAGAGGGGGCCAAGCGCCCCCCATGGTACCAGAGCATTGACTCTTCTAAGAGTCCTAAGAGTCCTGCTCACACTGATGGGGTGAAGCTGTGGGACCCTATTTTCAGAGATGATGTCCTCCACCCAACTCTCAAAAAGCTGAAAGGGTCTTCAGTAGAGATGGATAGTCGAGCTGGGCTATCAGACGGTCACCTCTGTAGCTGTAGTGTCATTTTTCCTATGGTCCAATGTGTAAATTAAACAAAAAAGTGCACGTTTGTTATGATGTCCAAGATGGGGACCAGGATGTGGACATAATAAAAAATTAGGGAACATGATAGGAGACATTTCTACAATACATATAATCATTCTTATCTATCTAATACGATGACAACAGCTCTCCATACCTGCAGTCCACCACAAGGACCACCCTCTCTAATCCCTGAAAAATGAAATCATCCTCAGTGACGAAGAGAGGGGGCCAAGCGCCCCCATGGTACCAGAGCATTGACTCTTCTAAGAGTCCTTAGAGTCCTGCTCACACTGATGGGGTGAAGCTGTGGGACCCTATTTTCAGAGATGATGTCCTCCACCCAACTCTCAAAAAGCTGAAAGGGTCTTCAGTAGAGATGGATAGTCGAGCTGGGCTATCAGACGGTCACCTCTGTAGCTGTAGTGTCATTTTTCCTATGGTCCAATGTGTAAATTAAACAAAAATGTGCACGTTTGTTATGATGTCCAAGATGGGGACCAGGATGTGGACATAATAAGAAATTAGGGAACATGATAGGAGACATTTCTACAATACATATAATCATTCTTATCTATCTAATACGATGACAACAGCTCTCCATACCTGCAGTCCACCACAAGGACCACCCTCTCTAATCCCTGAAAAATGAAATCATCCTCAGGGACGAAGAGAGGGGGCTAAGCGCCCCCCAAGGTTTTAGAGCATTGACTCTTCTAAGAGTCCTAAGAGTCCTGCTTACACTGATGGGGTGCAGCTGTGGGACCCTATTTTCAGAGATGATGTCCTCCACCCAACTCTCAAAAAGCTGAAAGGGTCTTCAGTAGAGATGGATATTCGAGCTGGGCTATCAGACGGTCACCTCTGTAGCTGTAGTGTCATTTTTCCTATGGTCCAATGTGTAAATTAAACAAAAAAGTGCACGTTTGTTATGATGTCCAAGATGGGGACCAGGATGTGGACATAATAAAAAATTAGGGAACATGATAGGAGACATTTCTACAATACATATAATCATTCTTATCTATCTAATACGATCACAACAGCTCTCCATACCTGCAGTCCACCACAAGGACCACTCTCTCTAATCCCTGAAAAATGAAATCATCCTCAGTGACGAAGAGAGGGGGCTAAGCGCCCCCCATGGTCTCAGAGCATTGACTCTTCTAAGAGTCCTAAGATTCCTGCTTACACTGATGGGGTGCAGCTGTGGGACCCTATTTTCAGAGATGATGTCCTCCACCCAACTCTCAAAAAGCTGAAAGGGTCTTCAGTAGAGATGGATAGTCGAGCTGGGCTATCAGACGGTCACCTCTGTAGCTGTAGTGTCATTTTTCCTATGGTCCAATGTGTAAATTAAACAAAAAAGTGCACGTTTGTTATGATGTCCAAGATGGGGACCAGGATGTGGACATAATAAAAAATTAGGGAACATGATAGGAGACATTTCTACAATACATATAATCATTCTTATCTATCTAATACGATCACAACAGCTCTCCATACCTGCAGTCCACCACAAGGACCACCCTCTCTATTCCCTGAAAAGTGAAATCATCCTCAGTGACGAGGAGAGGGGGCTAAGCGCCCCCCATGGTCTCAGAGCATTGACTCTTCTAAGAGTCCTAAGAGTCCTGCTCACACTGATGGGGTGCAGCTGTGGGACCCTATTTTCAGAGATGATGTTCTCCACCCAACTCTCAAAAAGCTGAAAGGGTCTTCAGTAGAGATGGATAGTCGAGCTGGGCTATCAGACGGTCACCTCTGTAGCTGTAGTGTCATTTTTCCTATGGTCCAATGTGTAAATTAAACAAAAAAGTGCACGTTTGTTATGATGTCAAAGATGGGGACCAGGATGTGGACATAATAAAAAATTAGGGAACATGATAGGAGACATTTCTACAATACATATAATCATTCTTATCTATTTAATACGATGACAACAGCTCTCCATACCTGCAGTCCACCACAAGGACCACCCTCTCTAATCCCTGAAAAATGAAATCATCCTCAGTGACGAAGAGAGGGGGCTAAGCGCCCCCCATGGTCTCAGAGCATTGACTCTTCTAAGAGTCCTAAGAGTCCTGCTCACACTGATGGGGTGCAGCTGTGGGACCCTATTTTCAGAGATGATGTCCTCCACCCAACTCTCAAAAAGCTGAAAGGGTCTTCAGTAGAGATGGATAGTCGAGCTGGGCTATCAGACGGTCACCTCTGTAGCTGTAGTGTCATTTTTCCTATGGTCCAATGTGTAAATTAAACAAAAAAGTGCACGTTTGTTATGATGTCCAAGATGGGGACCAGGATGTGGACATAATAAAAAATTAGGGAACATGATAGGAGACATTTCTACAATACATATAATCATTCTTATCTATCTAATACGATGACAACAGCTCTCCATACCTGCAGTCCACCACAAGGACCACCCTCTCTAATCCCTGAAAAATGAAATCATCCTCAGTGACGAAGAGAGAGGGCTAAGCGCCCCCCATGGTTTTAGAGCATTGACTCTTCTAAGAGTCCTAAGAGTCCTGCTTACACTGATGGGGTGCAGCTGTGGGACCCTATTTTAAGAGATGATGTCCTCCACCCAACTCTCAAAAAGCTGAAAGGGTCTTCAGTAGAGATGGATAGTCGAGCTGGGCTATCAGACGGTCACCTCTGTAGCTGTAGTGTCATTTTTCCTATGGTCCAATGTGTAAATTAAACAAAAAAGTGCACGTTTGTTATGATGTCCAAGATTGGGACCAGGATGTGGACATAATAAAAAATTAGGGAACATGATAGGAGACATTTCTACAATACATATAATCATTCTTATCTATCTAATACGATCACAACAGCTCTCCATACCTGCAGTCCACCACAAGGACCACCCTCTCTATTCCCTGAAAAGTGAAATCATCCTCAGTGACGAGGAGAGGGGGCTAAGCGCCCCCCATGGTCTCAGAGCATTGACTCTTCTAAGAGTCCTAAGAGTCCTGCTCACACTGATGGGGTGCAGCTGTGGGACCCTATTTTCAGAGATGATGTTCTCCACCCAACTCTCAAAAAGCTGAAAGGGTCTTCAGTAGAGATGGATAGTCGAGCTGGGCTATCAGACGGTCACCTCTGTAGCTGTAGTGTCATTTTTCCTATGGTCCAATGTGTAAATTAAACAAAAAAGTGCACGTTTGTTATGATGTCAAAGATGGGGACCAGGATGTGGACATAATAAAAAATTAGGGAACATGATAGGAGACATTTCTACAATACATATAATCATTCTTATCTATTTAATACGATGACAACAGCTCTCCATACCTGCAGTCCACCACAAGGACCACCCTCTCTAATCCCTGAAAAATGAAATCATCCTCAGTGACGAAGAGAGGGGGCTAAGCGCCCCCCATGGTCTCAGAGCATTGACTCTTCTAAGAGTCCTAAGAGTCCTGCTCACACTGATGGGGTGCAGCTGTGGGACCCTATTTTCAGAGATGATGTCCTCCACCCAACTCTCAAAAAGCTGAAAGGGTCTTCAGTAGAGATGGATAGTCGAGCTGGGCTATCAGACGGTCACCTCTGTAGCTGTAGTGTCATTTTTCCTATGGTCCAATGTGTAAATTAAACAAAAAAGTGCACGTTTGTTATGATGTCCAAGATGGGGACCAGGATGTGGACATAATAAAAAATTAGGGAACATGATAGGAGACATTTCTACAATACATATAATCATTCTTATCTATCTAATACGATGACAACAGCTCTCCATACCTGCAGTCCACCACAAGGACCACCCTCTCTAATCCCTGAAAAATGAAATCATCCTCAGTGACGAAGAGAGAGGGCTAAGCGCCCCCCATGGTTTTAGAGCATTGACTCTTCTAAGAGTCCTAAGAGTCCTGCTTACACTGATGGGGTGCAGCTGTGGGACCCTATTTTAAGAGATGATGTCCTCCACCCAACTCTCAAAAAGCTGAAAGGGTCTTCAGTAGAGATGGATAGTCGAGCTGGGCTATCAGACGGTCACCTCTGTAGCTGTAGTGTCATTTTTCCTATGGTCCAATGTGTAAATTAAACAAAAAAGTGCACGTTTGTTATGATGTCCAAGATTGGGACCAGGATGTGGACATAATAAAAAATTAGGGAACATGATAGGAGACATTTCTACAATACATATAATCATTCTTATCTATCTAATACGATGACAACAGCTCTCCATACCTGCAGTCCACCACAAGGACCACCCTCTCTAATCCCTGAAAAATGAAATCATCCTCAGTGACGAAGAGAGGGGGCCAAGCGCCCCCCATGGTACCAGAGCATTGACTCTTCTAAGAGTCCTAAGAGTCCTGCTCACACTGATGGGGTGAAGCTGTGGGACCCTATTTTCAGAGATGATGTCCTCCACCCAACTCTCAAAAAGCTGAAAGGGTCTTCAGTAGAGATGGATAGTCGAGCTGGGCTATCAGACGGTCACCTCTGTAGCTGTAGTGTCATTTTTCCTATGGTCCAATGTGTAAATTAAACAAAAAAGTGCACGTTTGTTATGATGTCCAAGATGGGGACCAGGATGTGGACATAATAAGAAATTAGGGAACATGATAGGAGACATTTCTACAATACATATAATCATTCTTATCTATCTAATACGATGACAACAGCTCTCCATACCTGCAGTCCACCACAAGGACCACCCTCTCTAATCCCTGAAAAATGAAATCATCCTCAGGGACGAAGAGAGGGGGCTAAGCGCCCCCCATGGTTTTAGAGCATTGACTCTTCTAAGAGTCCTAAGAGTCCTGCTTACACTGATGGGGTGCAGCTGTGGGACCCTATTTTCAGAGATGATGTCCTCCACCCAACTCTCAAAAAGCTGAAAGGGTCTTCAGTAGAGATGGATAGTCGAGCTGGGCTATCAGACGGTCACCTCTGTAGCTGTAGTGTCATTTTTCCTATGGTCCAATGTGTAAATTAAACAAAAAAGTGCACGTTTGTTATGATGTTCAAGATGGGGACCAGGATGTGGACATAATAAAAAATTAGGGAACATGATAGGAGACATTTCTACAATACATATAATCATTCTTATCTATCTAATACGATCACAACAGCTCTCCATACCTGCAGTCCACCACAAGGACCACTCTCTCTAATCCCTGAAAAATGAAATCATCCTCAGTGACGAAGAGAGGGGGCTAAGCACCCCCCATGGTCTCAGAGCATTGACTCTTCTAAGAGTCCTAAGATTCCTGCTCACACTGATGGGGTGCAGCTGTGGGACCCTATTTTCAGAGATGATGTCCTCCACCCAACTCTCAAAAAGCTGAAAGGGTCTTCAGTAGAGATGGATAGTCGAGCTGGGCTATCAGACGGTCACCTCTGTAGCTGTAGTGTCATTTTTCCTATGGTCCAATGTGTAAATTAAACAAAAAAGTGCACGTTTGTTATGATGTCCAAGATGGGGACCAGGATGTGGACATAATAAAAAAATAGGGAACATGATAGGAGACATTTCTACAATACATATATTGGGATTCTGATCTGGCTTATATATCCTGAGTCATATTGCAAAGGATTGTTGAAAATCCACTTGTGACTTTTAGGATCGCTACTTCCAATAGGTGGCGCTGTGCTAGAGTTTGTCTCCTTTACTGGAGAGACAATTTGAATACAATACATATAATCATTCTTATCTATCTAATACGATGACAACAGCTCTCCATACCTGCAGTCCACCACAAGGACCACCCTCTCTATTCCCTGAAAAGTGAAATCATCCTCAGTGACGAAGAGAGGGGGCTAAGCGCCCCCCATGGTCTCAGAGCATTGACTCTTCTAAGAGTCCTAAGAGTCCTGCTCACAGTGATGGGGTGCAGCTGTGGGACCCTATTTTCAGAGATGATGTTCTCCACCCAACTCTCAAAAAGCTGAAAGGGTCTTCAGTAGAGATGGATAGTCGAGCTGGGCTATCAGACGGTCACCTCTGTAGCTGTAGTGTCATTTTTCCTATGGTCCAATGTGTAAATTAAACAAAAAAGTGCACGTTTGTTATGATGTCCAAGATGGGGACCAGGATGTGGACATAATAAAAAATTAGGGAACATGATAGGAGACATTTCTACAATACATATAATCATTCTTATCTATCTAATACGATGATAACAGCTCTCCATATCTGCAGTCCACCACAAGGACCACCCTCTCTAATCCCTGAAAAATGAAATCATCCTCAGTGATGAAGAGAGGGGGCTAAGTGCCCCCAATGGTCTCAGAGCATTGACTCTTCTAAGAGTCCTAAGAGTCCTGCTCACACTGATGGGGTGCAGCTGTGGGACCCTATTTTCAGAGATGATGTCCTCCACCCAACTCTCAAAAAGCTGAAAGGGTCTTCAGTAGAGATGGATAGTCGAGCTGGGCTATCAGACGGTCACCTCTGTAGCTGTAGTGTCATTTTTCCTATGGTCCAATGTGTAAATTAAACAAAAAAGTGCACGTTTGTTATGATGTCCAAGATGGGGACCAGGATGTGGACATAATAAAAAATTAGGGAACATGATAGGAGACATTTCTACAATACATATAATCATTCTTATCTATCTAATACGATGACAACAGCTCTCCATACCTGCAGTCCACCACAAGGACCACCCTCTCTAATCCCTGAAAAATGAAATCATCCTCAGTGACGAAGAGAGGGGGCTAAGCGCCCCCATGGTCTCAGAGCATTAACTCTTCTTAGAGTCCTAAGAGTCCTGCTCACACTGATGGGGTGCAGCTGTGGGACCCTATTTTCAGAGATGATGTCCTCCACCCAACTCTCAAAAAGCTGAAAGGGTCTTCAGTAGAGATGGATAGTCGAGCTGGGCTATCAGACGGTCACCTCTGTAGCTGTAGTGTCATTTTTCCTATGGTCCAATGTGTAAATTAAACAAAAAAGTGCACGTTTGTTATGATGTCCAAGATGGGGACCAGGATGTGGACATAATAAAAAATTAGGGAACATGATAGGAGACATTTCTACAATACATATAATCATTCTTATCTATCTAATACGATGACAACAGCTCTCCATACCTGCAGTCCACCACAAGGACCACCCTCTCTAATCCCTGAAAAATGAAATCATCCTCAGTGACGAAGAGAGGGGGCCAAGCGCCCCCCATGGTACCAGAGCATTGACTCTTCTAAGAGTCCTAAGAGTCCTGCTCACACTGATGGGGTGAAGCTGTGGGACCCTATTTTCAGAGATGATGTCCTCCACCCAACTCTCAAAAAGCTGAAAGGGTCTTCAGTAGAGATGGATAGTCGAGCTGGGCTATCAGACGGTCACCTCTGTAGCTGTAGTGTCATTTTTCCTATGGTCCAATGTGTAAATTAAACAAAAAAGTGCACGTTTGTTATGATGTCCAAGATGGGGACCAGGATGTGGACATAATAAAAAATTAGGGAACATGATAGGAGACATTTCTACAATACATATAATCATTCTTATCTATCTAATACGATGACAACAGCTCTCCATACCTGCAGTCCACCACAAGGACCACCCTCTCTAATCCCTGAAAAATGAAATCATCCTCAGTGACGAAGAGAGGGGGCCAAGCGCCCCCATGGTACCAGAGCATTGACTCTTCTAAGAGTCCTTAGAGTCCTGCTCACACTGATGGGGTGAAGCTGTGGGACCCTATTTTCAGAGATGATGTCCTCCACCCAACTCTCAAAAAGCTGAAAGGGTCTTCAGTAGAGATGGATAGTCGAGCTGGGCTATCAGACGGTCACCTCTGTAGCTGTAGTGTCATTTTTCCTATGGTCCAATGTGTAAATTAAACAAAAATGTGCACGTTTGTTATGATGTCCAAGATGGGGACCAGGATGTGGACATAATAAGAAATTAGGGAACATGATAGGAGACATTTCTACAATACATATAATCATTCTTATCTATCTAATACGATGACAACAGCTCTCCATACCTGCAGTCCACCACAAGGACCACCCTCTCTAATCCCTGAAAAATGAAATCATCCTCAGGGACGAAGAGAGGGGGCTAAGCGCCCCCCAAGGTTTTAGAGCATTGACTCTTCTAAGAGTCCTAAGAGTCCTGCTTACACTGATGGGGTGCAGCTGTGGGACCCTATTTTCAGAGATGATGTCCTCCACCCAACTCTCAAAAAGCTGAAAGGGTCTTCAGTAGAGATGGATATTCGAGCTGGGCTATCAGACGGTCACCTCTGTAGCTGTAGTGTCATTTTTCCTATGGTCCAATGTGTAAATTAAACAAAAAAGTGCACGTTTGTTATGATGTCCAAGATGGGGACCAGGATGTGGACATAATAAAAAATTAGGGAACATGATAGGAGACATTTCTACAATACATATAATCATTCTTATCTATCTAATACGATCACAACAGCTCTCCATACCTGCAGTCCACCACAAGGACCACTCTCTCTAATCCCTGAAAAATGAAATCATCCTCAGTGACGAAGAGAGGGGGCTAAGCGCCCCCCATGGTCTCAGAGCATTGACTCTTCTAAGAGTCCTAAGATTCCTGCTTACACTGATGGGGTGCAGCTGTGGGACCCTATTTTCAGAGATGATGTCCTCCACCCAACTCTCAAAAAGCTGAAAGGGTCTTCAGTAGAGATGGATAGTCGAGCTGGGCTATCAGACGGTCACCTCTGTAGCTGTAGTGTCATTTTTCCTATGGTCCAATGTGTAAATTAAACAAAAAAGTGCACGTTTGTTATGATGTCCAAGATGGGGACCAGGATGTGGACATAATAAAAAATTAGGGAACATGATAGGAGACATTTCTACAATACATATAATCATTCTTATCTATCTAATACGATCACAACAGCTCTCCATACCTGCAGTCCACCACAAGGACCACTCTCTCTAATCCCTGAAAAATGAAATCATCCTCAGTGACGAAGAGAGGGGGCTAAGCGCCCCCCATGGTCTCAGAGCATTGACTCTTCTAAGAGTCCTAAGATTCCTGCTCACACTGATGGGGTGCAGCTGTGGGACCCTATTTTCAGAGATGATGTCCTCCACCCAACTCTCAAAAAGCTGAAAGGGTCTTCAGTAGAGATGGATAGTCGAGCTGGGCTATCAGACGGTCACCTCTGTAGCTGTAGTGTCATTTTTCCTATGGTCCAATGTGTAAATTAAACAAAAAAGTGCACGTTTGTTATGATGTCCAAGATGGGGACCAGGATGTGGACATAATAAAAAAATAGGGAACATGATAGGAGACATTTCTACAATACATATAATCATTCTTATCTATCTAATACGATGACAACAGCTCTCCATACCTGCAGTCCACCACAAGGACCACCCTCTCTATTCCCTGAAAAGTGAAATCATCCTCAGTGACGAAGAGAGGGGGCTAAGCGCCCCCCATGGTCTCAGAGCATTGACTCTTCTAAGAGTCCTAAGAGTCCTGCTCACACTGATGGGGTGCAGCTGTGGGACCCTATTTTCAGAGATGATGTTCTCCACCCAACTCTCAAATAGCTGAAAGGGTCTTCAGTAGAGATGGATAGTCGAGCTGGGCTATCAGACGGTCACCTCTGTAGCTGTAGTGTCATTTTTCCTATGGTCCAATGTGTAAATTAAACAAAAAAGTGCACGTTTGTTATGATGTCCAAGATGGGGACCAGGATGTGGACATAATAAAAAATTAGGGAACATGATAGGAGACATTTCTACAATACATATAATCATTCTTATCTATTTAATACGATGACAACAGCTCTCCATACCTGCAGTCCACCACAAGGACCACCCTCTCTAATCCCTGAAAAATGAAATCATCCTCAGTGACGAAGAGAGGGGGCTAAGCGCCCCCCATGGTCTCAGAGCATTGACTCTTCTAAGAGTCCTAAGAGTCCTGCTCACACTGATGGGGTGCAGCTGTGGGACCCTATTTTCAGAGATGATGTCCTCCACCCAACTCTCAAAAAGCTGAAAGGGTCTTCAGTAGAGATGGATAGTCGAGCTGGGCTATCAGACGGTCACCTCTGTAGCTGTAGTGTCATTTTTCCTATGGTCCAATGTGTAAATTAAACAAAAAAGTGCACGTTTGTTATGATGTCCAAGATGGGGACCAGGATGTGGACATAATAAAAAATTAGGGAACATGATAGGAGACATTTCTACAATACATATAATCATTCTTATCTATCTAATACGATGACAACAGCTCTCCATACCGTATTTCATGGTCAATCCAGGTTTGTCAGTGATGGCACTGACATAATGTATGGCGTCTTTTTCGGGCGTTATCCTTTGCCTTTTCATTGTGAAAATCCAGTTGCCTATATCAAAGCAAATTCTACTACTTGTAAAGTATGCAGAAAATGAAATGTAGAACATATAACATCAACTGCTTAGGAACGCATCATAGGTTAGTACTTAAAAGGATATTGTCATGTTCTAGTCATAATGCAAGCTGGACATTTTTCATGTTACCCTGTAATCGCCGGCCTGTTCTAATGCTCACAAGCAAAGATATATGCTCAGCTGCTAAGGCTTCCCTCTGCCTTCTGAATGAAAATTGAATATGTCTGGCTCACTGTGTATATAGCAGGTGCTCAGAAAAAATAAGAGTCAATTCAAAAGAAATAGCTCTGGTACACTATAGTGATTAATAACGTAAGAAAAGAACTCTTGGAATGCTGAAAATTCTTTATTTGTGCAAAAGGATAATTCATCCAACGTTTCGACCTTGTTTTTAGGTCTTTATCAAGGATAAAGTTATCTAAGATCATAAAGGGTTACAAAACCATATAAACACGTAATTAGTACATAGTACAACATAACAGTACAATATATTGCTACTTGAGAGTACAATGGGTCAAATGACCATGAGGCACATACAAAAAAATTTTCCAAAGCCATAGTGAAAACATTTGTACTGAGGAAAGAAAATTTCCACATGACCTATCTGGAGAAACATTCTGGATCAAACAACCAAAAATAGTCAAGCAGGTAAATACACACCTATATGGATAACAGGATGATATGTGTTCAATTGTATAGCGTCATTGCCATTAAGGTACAAATGGAAAACTTGCAATCCTATATAGTGAAGGAAATGAACACATATCATATCAAAGAACACAGGAACATGGGTGTGAGAAAAACCTCAATGTTTATACTTTGTTCTTTATAATGGTGTGAACATGTATATGTCTCAGTACCTTATGCACTTGAGAATTCTAGTGAGTAGATGATGAAAGCCTATTCCAGAACTGGAATCGGTAAATAATTGTAGGTGGAATCTAAATGAAAAGATGGTACAAGTGTTATCATGACACGTGGGCTATAACACAATGGACCGTGTGACAAAGAAGAAAGGAGAGAAAGAAGAGGAAGAAAATGGAACTACCTGTAACATTACGTGATAGTCACTGGTAAGTATCACTTGACAATTCAGGTGAAAAAGGATTCCTTTATTAAAGGGTTCTCAGTCGCCTCAGGATCATGAAATACTAGGGTAAATGATATGAGAATGGGTAAGAAGCACCACTAAAGGAAATATGAAATGCAGGACATATATCTATAAACCCCTGAACTACATGATAGAAATAAAAAGAAGAAAAAAGAAAAAAAAGAAGAAAGAAGAACACATAGAATGCGGAAAGAGAATGGGTACAACTACCTGAGTTACTGCAGGGAGGCCCCTGGTTGGTATTGTGAGGGTTAGTGGAATTCCTTCACTGAAGGGTTCTCAGTTGCCTCAGGTTCGTGAAAAATGCTATAGACAAATAATGCCCGGAGAAAAGGGGTTCATATACAGCGAATAATGGTAATACAAGGTACATGTGTCACATGTAATAGTATATATATATATATTGTACTAAGCTCTACACCAGAAATAGAAAGTAGTCCCTCTGCCTTCTGTCTAGGTGCCCTGAGTTATGTCCTGTAAACTGTCACAGCGACCCAGACACACATGTGTAGTAGGGGAATATCCCTGCTGAGATGCCAGTGCTAGAGCACTCGTTTGCTGTGGAGTTGAACGCTATGTGAGCAGTTCTTACCTTCAATGAGCAGAAGTCTCTTTTTTCAGATTTCAATATCTCTGTGGGTATCTGGCAGAAATATGGAATACTCTTTACTGCTAAGACCCTGTACACCACTCCCACTAAAGGGGGCTTTACACGCTGCGACATCGCTAATGCGGAGTCGTTGGGGTCACGGAATTTGTGACGCACATCCGGCCGCATTAGCGATGTTGCTGCGTGTGACACCGATGAGCGATTTTGCATCGTTGCAAAAACGTGCAAAATCGCTCATCGGTGACATGGGTCTCCATTCTCGATTATCGTTACTGCAGCAGTAACGATGTAGTTCGTCGCTCCTGCGGCAGCACACATCACTCCGTGTGACACCGCAGAAACGAGGAACCTCTCCTTACCTGCCTCCCAGCCGCTATGAGGAAGGAAGGAGGTGGGCGGGATGTTCCGGCCACTCATCTCCGCCCCTCCGCTGCTATTGGGCGGTCGCTCAGTGACGTCGCTGTGACGCCGCACGGACCGCCCCCTTAGAAAGGAGGCGGTTCGCCGGTCACAGCGACGTCGCCGGGCAGGTAAGTATGTGTGACGGGTCTGGTCGGTGTTGTGCGGCATGGGCAGCGATTTACCCGTGTCGCGCAACAGATGGGGGCGGGTACCCACACTAGCGATATCGGGACCGATATCGCAGTGTGTAAAGTAGCCTTTAGTCACATGACCAAGACTGTATCTGTGTCCCTACAACACACTTGAGACAAATGTGTGTGTGAGCCTGCATTGTGGGGTATATATAATATATTATAGAGCTGGGAAGGATCATTCTAAGCAGTGAGCTGTTCCAGTATTTGTAGGAAAATACCCAGTAGAAGCATCAAACACAGCACCAATACCTCCCATCAGTATCCCACCACAGTGCCATGTAACCCATGCCCTACACTCCCATCTACACCAATACTATACAGGCACAAACTAGTATATCTGACTAAAAGCCCCCAAAATATGAAGAACGGCCTATAGTTGAGTGTGGATATAAAATCTATGTGAGCAGAGCTAGAATAGAAATCACTGATCGCATTGAAGTCATTCTGACCATAAATCACCATGATATCAAGGTGAGGAGTTGTGTGTTACTGCTGGGAGGAAAGGGTTAACAGTGGAATATTAAGGTGCATTTCTGTGTGCAGTGTTACTAGTCAATGTAACAATTCAGTATGAGCTGCTCTTGGTGCCGGGGGAGGGAGATGCTCTCCTGAGCAAGATAGATGGGGAATGAACATAATATCTATATAGTGTAAGGCAGGGGGTCTCAAACTCGGCTGGGTGTATGGGCCGCACAGAGGAAAAAAATAATTTGGGGGGCTGCATTCTTTGCAAGACAAAGTGACATTTTTATTGGTACCATATATGTATATATTTTTTTCACACACCTTTGGATGACTGATTTTCAACATTTTTCACTTGTTTATTATAACAAATGTGCACATTCTTTGGTTAAATCTAAAAAAAATAAATGTGATGTTAAAAAAAAGTCATGCCTTATTTTGTTTTTTTTTACATTTTATCCCTTTCTTTTAACTAATAGTGTTACAATTATGACGCTAGCGTTTTGTGAAGGGAATGCTTTGCCTACTTCCGTGACTATGGCCTTCCGGAACTGCTGCATTTTGGCTGACCTCTCCGCCTCGGGAATAAGAGACATAAAGTTCTCCTTGTAGCGTGGGTCTAACAGTGTTACCAACCAGTAATGATTGTCGGCCAAGATGTTCTTAACGCGAGGATCACGAGACAGGCAGCTTACCATAAAGTCATCCATGTGCGCCAGACTCTTAACAGCCATCACTTCAGTATCCAGACCAACACGATGACTGAACATGCTGTCCTCCTCCTTCTCCTCCTCCTCCTCATCTACCCTGTCCTCTGGCCAGCCACGATGAACTGAGCATATGACTGGTATGCATGTCATATCCTCAATTTGGCCGGAGAGTTGCTCCATGTCTTCATCTTCCTCCTCGTCATAGTCCTCCACTGCACGTTGTGATGAGACGAGGCTGGGCTATGTGTTATCACCCACACCCACTACTGTTTCTTGCTCCAACTCATCGTGTTCCGCCTGCAATGCATCATGTTTGGTTTTGAGCAGAGACCGTTTTAGAAAGCAGAGAAGCGGTATGGTGACGCTAATAATGGCGTCATCGCCGCTCACCATCTTGGTGGAGTCCTCAAAGTTTTGGAGGATGGTACATAGGTCGGACATCCATCTCCACTCCTCAGGTGTTATGTGTGGAGTTTGACCCATTTCCCGACGGCATAGGTGATGCAGGTACTCAACAACTGCCCTCTTCTGCTCACATATCCTGATCAACATGTGCAGAGTTGAATTCCAACGCGTGGGGACATCACACACCAGTCTGTGAGCCGGAAGATGCAAATGACGCTGAAAGCCGGCAAGGCCGGCTGAAGCAGTAGGTGACTTTCGAAAATGTGCAGACAGGCGGCGAACTTTTACCAGCAGATGAGACAGCTCTGGGTATGACTTTAGAAACCGCTGAACCACGAGGTTGAGCACATGGGCCATGCATGTAACATGTGTCAGCTGGCCTCGCCTCAAAGCCGCCACCAGGTTCCGGCCATTGTCACACACAACCTTTCCTGGCTTTAGGTTCAGAGGTGTGAGCCAGTGATCTGCATGCTGTTTTAGAGCTGTCCACACCTCTTCTGCATTGTGGGATTTGTCACTTATGCAGATTAGCTGCAGCACAGCCTGTTGCCGCTTCGCCGAGGCAGTGCTGCAGTGCTTCCAGCTTGGGACTGGTGTGGAGGGTAAAGTGGATGAGGATGCGCAGGAGGAGGAGGAGGCTGAAGAGCATGACATTCCGGAGCTGTAGAGTGTGGGTGAAACCCTGACTGAGGTAGGGCCTGCAAACCTTGGTGTGGGAAGGACTTGTTCCGTTCCTCGCTCAAACTGGGTCCCAGCTGGGCTGGGCTGGGTAGGGCGTTGTGGGGGGTTTGTCTATCTCCGTTTGAGGTGAGTTTGTTTAAGTTAGCCTTTTCTTTGGCGTTTTTTGGAGCCCTGCGGGTTGGGGAGTTGGTATCGCCCAGTAAGGCGTTCCCCGGGGGCTTGGATTGGGGTGACATTGTCAGTGGAAAACGGAGTTGAATTTTGGATTAGGAAATCGAAAACTGATCAGAGAGGTGTGGGTAGACTAGTCCGTTTGGGGATGGTTGTGGCATCTGATATGTGCCCGTTCAAGTGTCTCGGGAATTTTCAACAGATCCGTCCGAAGGTGGATGGCCCCTTATTATGTCACGAGGATGGGACCTTTTTATCGAGATACCAATTTGTGAGTGTTTTTAGGGCATGTTTGAAGTCGTTGGGGTTAGATCCGAAGTCTTTCGGATTGGGGCAGCGACGGAGGCCTCTATATGCGGCCTACCGGAGGAGACAGTTAAGCAGATTGGTAGGTGGAAGTCGCAGCGCTTTAAGTCGTATGTACGTCCCCAGGTGGTTGTTGGCAATTGAGGGGAAAAGGGGGGGGGGTATTAGGGTAGCAATGGGGGGGGGGAGAGTGTGTGTTTTTTGTCAATTTGGTTTGGTGAGGCAATAAAATGGTGTCGTCTGTACATTTTGTATTGCAGAAGCACCCCCCCTTCCTTCCCTGGTCTGGATCCTTGGCCACTCTTATGTGTATTGGGGAGCCCGACGAGCGGACGCGAGATGGAACGGGAGACAGCTAGGTTTTGAGAAGGACCTGGCTCTCGTGCGATGGCTCGGTGTTCGGGGGTTAGGGTGGAACAGGGTGTTGCAGGAGGTGCATAGATACGCCCGGTTGGACAGACCTCCTGACATCTTAGTGTTGCATGCCGGGGGGAATGATTTGGGTGGGCGTCCTTTTCGAATCTTGATAAAGGACATCAAACATGATTTGTTACGGTTATGGGTGTCGTTTCCAGGTCTAACGATAGTCTGGTCGGAGATAGTAGCGAGAAAGAGTTGGCAGAAAGCCCGGTCAGTTGACAGGTTGAACAAGGCGCGGGCGAAGGTTAATAGGGCTATCTCGAAGTTTGTTAGTCGGAACGGGGGTATAGCAATACGGCATGTTGAGTTGGAAAGGACGGAAGAGGAATTTTGGTTGGCTGACGGGGTACACCTTAATGCGGTGGGAACTGACTTATGGGCTCTTGGCTTGCAGGGAGGTATTGAGAGGGCCCTTTGGTTGCGGGGGGTCTCAGGCACTTGAAGGGTTTCAAGGTGCCTTCGTTGTGGTGTTGTTTATTGGTGGGTCCTTGAAGTTGGTTTAAAATTGGTTCGGGGATTCATCCGGGTATGGATCCCCTCATTGGCAGAATTGATGGTCCCCTGGTGATTTTGGGGGGGAACCCCGACGGGGTATGTCGGGGCCCCTGGGGGTGTGGTTGGGGTTGACGGAGGATTAACCCTTACCATTTGGTGCTCCTGAGCCAGTGTGGGTAACGGCTGGGAGCAAGTTGAGGTTTTTTATTGCTCGGTTATGGGAATCACCAGGGTTTTGGTAGCTTCAAGGACCTTACCACATTGCAAATTTTATTGGTTATGTATTCTTGTTAATAAAATGGCTGCTATGGCCAAAATTATCCAAAGATAAATTTGTGTCTGTGTAATTACTTTTAAATAAGAAATGGGAATGGAGGTGTGGGGTATGAAAGGAAGACCGGAGTCAACAATTCCAGGGTCAAGCATGTTTATTTGCGTAAGCTTCGTTCCAGGGTAGAAAGGGTAAGAGTGCCTTTCAGAATTCGAAGTGGTCGGACTGTACGGACCACCAAGAACTGCAGGAGAGCTTGAACATCTTCCCATGGATTTGCGACATCCTCCCTCATCAGTTACGTAGGTAAGCAGGTTCTCAGCATTGCAGCCCATTTGTTGTCTTAAGTTAGTTAAGCGGGGTTAACTAACCTGTCAGTTCAGCCTCAGGTCTAAAGCAGAGGCCTGGACTCCACTCCTTACTCCTCACTCCACAACTCTCCTTAAAAACAACTGACTCCTTTTTCCTGCCCCGGGGTCTCCAGACCCCTAGGTGGGCGTTTCCTTCCGTCTGGTCCTGCCCACTGGTGTGCCTGTCTTTCCCTGGGGGAGGTGACTAGGATTTTCTGGTTGGCTTTGTGTGACTTAGGTGAGGGAAGTTGTTATGCGGGGGCCTATGTGTGACTACCTGCAGTGTCAGGGCGTCACATATGTATGTGTGTATGTCTGCTAAAGGAATCCGCACCGTCATATTTACAAACACAAAATTTTGCAGACACCTCATGTGACTCAGGGAACGTCGTAGACTATGTTTTAACAGGAATATTTAACCCCGCGCTTTACAGTTACTCTCCAAAAAACCTGCCTCCATTAAACTGAATGGAGGTGGGAGCTGCAAGTTATTAATAGCAGCTGTGATTGGTTGCTATAAGAACAAAGGACATTCATAGTATAAGAAGCTTATGTGTGAGATAATATGATGTCAGTGGGGAGACAGATAGAGAGAGACAGACACAGACTGAGAGACAAACAGACAGAGACAGATAGGCATAGACAGACAGGGAAAGAGACAGAGACAAACAGACAGAGGCAGACAGGGAAAGAGACAGACAGAGATAGACAGGGAAAAAAGGCAGACAGACAGAGACAGAGAAAGAGACAGAGGCAGATAGGGAAACAGACAGAGACAAACATACAGAGACAGGCAGGAGAAAAGGCAGACCGACAGGGAAAGAGACAGACAGGGGAAGAGACAGACAGAGAGAGACAGACAGATAGAGACAGACAAAGAAATACAGAGATAGACAGGGAAAGAGACAAACGGGGAATGAGTCAGACAGAGAGAGACAAAGAGAGACAGGCAGAGAGAGACAGGGAAAGAGACAGACAGGGGAAGAGAAAGACAGAGACAGACAAAGAAATACAGAGACAGACAGGGGAAGAGACAGACAGGGGAAGAGACAGACAGGGGAAGAGACAGACAGACAGGGAAAGAGACAGACCTGGAAAAGAGACAGACCTGGAAAAGAGACAGGCCTGGAAAAGAGACAGACAGACATAGAAACAGACAGCCACAAAGAGAGAGAGAGACAGACAGACACAGAGAGACAGACAGAGATAGAGAGACAGACAGACATGGATAGAGATAGAGACACACAGAGACAGACAGATGACAGAGACTGGGAGAGAGACAGACAGAAGCATAAATCCCTAACTAAAACTTAACATTTAATGATAGTTTTAAAAGGTAAAAAAACACAAATCATGTAAATAGAATGACTCTCTTCTGTGCATAGAGTCAACATTTTGTGTTTGTAAATATGATGGTGCGGATTCCTTTAGCAGACATACACACATACATATGTGACGCCCTGACACTGCAGGTAGTCACACATAGGCCCCCGCATAACATCTTCCCTCACCTAAGTCACACAAAGCCAACCAGAAAACCCTAGTCACCTCCCCCAGGGAAAGACAGGCACACCAGTGGGCAGGACCAGACGGAAGGAAACGCCCACCTAGGGGTCTGGAGACCCCGGGGCAGGAAAAAGGAGTCAGTTGTTTTTAAGGAGAGTTGTGGAGTGAGGAGTAAGGAGTGGAGTCCAGGCCTCTGCTTTAGACCTGAGGCTGAACTGACAGGTTAGTTAACCCCGCTTAACTAACTTAAGATAACAAATGGGCTGCAATGCTGAGAACCTGCTTACCTACGTAACTGATGAGGGAGGATGTCGCAAATCCATGGGAAGATGTTCAAGCTCTCCTGCAGTTCTTGGTGGCCCGTACAGTCCGACCACTTCGAATTCTGAAAGGCACTCTTACCCTTTCTACCCTGGAACGAAGCTTAGGCAAATAAACATGCTTGACCCTGGAATTGTTGACTCCGGTCTTCCTTTCATACCCCACACCTCCATTCCCATTTCTTATTTAAAAGTAATTACACAGACACAAATTTATCTTTGGATAATTTTGGCCATAGCAGCCATTTTATTAACAAGAATACATAACCAATAAAATTTGCAATGTGGTAAGGTCCTTGAAGCTACCAAAACCCTGGTGATTCCCATAACCGAGCAATAAAAAACCTCAACTTGCTCCCAGCCGTTACCCACACTGGCTCAGGAGCACCAAATGGTAAGGGTTAATCCTCCGTCAACCCCAACCACACCCCCAGGGGCCCCGACATACCCCGTCGGGGTTCCCCCCCAAAATCACCAGGGGACCATCAATTCTGCCAATGAGGGGATCCATACCCGGATGAATCCCCGAACCAATTTTAAACCAACTTCAAGGACCCACCAATAAACAACACCACAACGAAGGCACCTTGAAACCCTTCAAGTGCCTGAGACCCCCCGCAACCAAAGGGCCCTCTCAATACCTCCCTGCAAGCCAAGAGCCCATAAGTCAGTTCCCACCGCATTAAGGTGTACCCCGTCAGCCAACCAAAATTCCTCTTCCGTCCTTTCCAATTCAACATGCCGTATTGCTATACCCCCGTTCCGACTAACAAACTTCGAGATCGCCCTATTAACCTTCGCCCGCGCCTTGTTCAACCTGTCAACTGACCGCGCTTTCTGCCAACTCTTTCTCGCTACTATCTCCGACCAGACTATCGTTAGACCTGGAAACGACACCCATAACCGTAACAAATCATGTTTGATGTCCTTTATCAAGATTCGAAAAGGACGCCCACCCAAATCATTCCCCCCGGCATGCAACACTAACATGTCAGGAGGTCTGTCCAACCGGGCGTATCTATGCACCTCCTGCAACACCCTGTTCCACCCTAACCCCCGAACACCGAGCCATCGCACGAGAGCCAGGTCCTTCTCAAAACCTAGCTGTCTCCCGTTCCATCTCGCGTCCGCTCGTCGGGCTCCCCAATACACATAAGAGTGGCCAAGGATCCAGACCAGGGAAGGAAGAGGGGGTGCTTCTGCAATACAAAATGTACAGACGACACCATTTTATTGCCTCACCAAACCAAATTGACAAAAAACACACACTCTCACCCCCCCCATTGCTACCCTAATACCCCCCCTTTTCCCCTCAATTGCCAACAACCACCTGGGGACGTACATACGACTTAAAGCGCTGCGACTTCCACCTACCAATCTGCTTAACTGTCTCCTCCGGTAGGCCGCATATAGAGGCCTCCGTCGCTGCCCCAATCCGAAAGACTTCGGATCTAACCCCAACGACTTCAAACATGCCCTAAAAACACTCACAAATTGGTATCTCGATAAAAAGGACCCATCCTCGTGACATAATAAGGGGCCATCCACCTTCGGACGGATCTGTTGAAAATTCCCGAGACACTTGAACGGGCACATATCAGATGCCACAACCATCCCCAAACGGACTAGTCTACCCACACCTCTCTGATCAGTTTTCGATTTCCTAATCCAAAATTCAACTCCGTTTTCCACTGACATAATGTCACCCCAATCCAAGCCCCCGGGGAACGCCTTACTGGGCGATACCAACTCCCCAACCCGCAGGGCTCCAAAAAACGCCAAAGAAAGGCTAACTTAAACAAACTCACCTCAAACGGAGATAGACAAACCCCCCACAACGCCCTACCCAGCCGGGTAGGGACCCAGCCCAGCCCAGCTGGGACCCAGTTTGAGCGAGGAACGGAACAAGTCCTTCCCACACCAAGGTTTGCAGGCCCTACCTCAGTCAGGGTTTCACCCACACTCTACAGCTCCGGAATGTCATGCTCTTCAGCCTCCTCCTCCTCCTGCGCATCCTCATCCACTTTACCCTCCACACCAGTCCCAAGCTGGAAGCACTGCAGCACTGCCTCGGTGAAGCGGCAACAGACTGTGCTGCAGCTAATCTGCATAGGTGACAAACCCCACAATGCAGAAGAGGTGTGGACAGCTCTAAAACAGCATGCAGATCACTGGCTCACACCTCTGAACCTAAAGCCAGGAAAGGTTGTGTGTGACAATGGCCGGAACCTGGTGGCGGCTTTGAGGCGAGGCCAGCTGACACATGTTCCATGCATGGCCCATGTGCTCAACCTCGTGGTTCAGCGGTTTCTAAAGTCATACCCAGAGCTGTCTGATCTGCTGGTAAAAGTTCGCTGCCTGTCTGCACATTTTCGAAAGTCACCTACTGCTTCAGCCGGCCTTGCCGGCTTTCAGCGTCGTTTGCATCTTCCGGCTCACAGACTGGTGTGTGATGTCCCCACGCGTTGGAATTCAACTCTGCACATGTTGATCAGGATATGTGAGCAGAAGAGGGCAGTTGTTGAGTACCTGCATCACCTAAGCCGTCGGGAAATGGGTCAAACTCCACACATAACACCTGAGGAGTGGAGATGGATGTCCGACCTATGTACCATCCTCCAAAACTTTGAGGACTCCACCAAGATGGTGAGCGGCGATGACGCCATTATTAGCGTCACCATACCGCTTCTCTGCCTTCTAAAACGGTCTCTGCTCAAAACCAAACATGATGCATTGCAGGCGGAACACGATGAGTTGGAGCAAGAAACAGTAGTGGGTGTGGGTGATAACACACAGTCCAGCCTCGTCTCATCACAACGTGCAGTGGAGGACTATGACGAGGAGGAGGATGAAGACATGGAGCAACTCTCCGGCCAAATTGAGGATATGACATGCATACCAATCATATGCTCAGTTCAGCGTGGCTGGCCAGAGGACAGGGTAGATGATGAGGAGGAGGAGGAGGAGGAGGAGGAGGAGGAGAAGGAGGAGGACAGCATGTTCAGTCATCGTGTTGGTCTGGATACTGAAGTGATGGCTGTTAAGAGTCTGGCGCACATGGATGACTTTATGGTAAGCTGCCTGTCTCGTGACCCTCGCGTTAAGAACATCTTGGCCGACAATCATTACTGGTTGGTAACACTGTTAGACCCACGCTACAAGGAGAACTTTATGTCTCTTATTCCCGAGGCGGAGAGGTCAGCCAAAATGCAGCAGTTCCGGAAGGCCATAGTCACGGAAGTAGGCAAAGCATTCCCTTCACAAAACGCTAGCGTCATAATTGTAACACTATTAGTTAAAAGAAAGGGATAAAATGTAAAAAAAAACAAAATAAGGCATGACTTTTTTTTAACATCAAATTTTTTTTTTTTAGATTTAACCAAAGAATGTGCACATTTGTTATAATAAACAAGTGAAAAATGTTGAAAATCAGTCATCCAAAGGTGTGTGAAAAAAATATATATATATGGTACCAATAAAAATGTCACTTTGTCCTGCAAAGAATGCAGCCCCCCAAATTATTTTTTTCCTCTGTGCGGCCCATACACCCAGCCGAGTTTGAGACCCCCTGCCTTACACTATATAGATATCATGTTCATTCCCCATCTATCTTGCTCAGGAGAGCATCTCCCTCCCCCGGCACCAAGAGCAGCTCATATTGAATTGTTACATTGACTAGTAACACTGCACACAGAAATGCACCTTAATATTCCACTGTTAACCCTTTCCTCCCAGCAGTAACACACAACTCCTCACCTTGATATCATGGTGATTTATGGTCAGAATGACTTCAATGCGATCAGTGATTTCTATTCTAGCTCTGCTCACATAGATTTTATATCCACACTCAACTATAGGCCGTTCTTCATATTTTGGGGGCTTTTAGTCAGATATACTAGTTTGTGCCTGTATAGTATTGGTGTAGATGGGAGTGTAGGGCATGGGTTACATGGCACTGTGGTGGGATACTGATGGGAGGTATTGGTGCTGTGTTTGATGCTTCTACTGGGTATTTTCCTACAAATACTGGAACAGCTCACTGCTTAGAATGATCCTTCCCAGCTCTATAATATATTATATATACCCCACAATGCAGGCTCACACACACATTTGTCTCAAGTGTGTTGTAGGGACACAGATACAGTCTTGGTCATGTGACTAAAGGCTACTTTACACACTGCGATATCGGTCCCGATATCGCTAGTGTGGGTACCCGCCCCATCTGTTGCGCGACACGGGCAAATCGCTGCCCATGCCGCACAACACCGACCAGACCCGTCACACATACTTACCTGACCGGCGACGTCGCTGTGACCGGCGAACCGCCTCCTTTCTAAGGGGGCGGTCCGTGCGGCGTCACAGCGACGTCACTGAGCGACCGCCCAATAGCAGCGGAGGGGCGGAGATGAGTGGCCGGAACATCCCGCCCACCTCCTTCCTTCCTCATAGCGGCTGGGAGGCAGGTAAGGAGAGGTTCCTCGTTTCTGCGGTGTCACACGGAGTGATGTGTGCTGCCGCAGGAGCGACGAACTACATCGTTACTGCTGCAGTAACGATAATCGAGAATGGAGACCCATGTCACCGATGAGCGATTTTGCACGTTTTTGCAACGATGCAAAATCGCTCATCGGTGTCACACGCAGCAACATCGCTAATGCGGCCGGATGTGCGTCACAAATTCCGTGACCCCAACGACTCCGCATTAGCGATGTCGCAGCGTGTAAAGCCCCCTTTAGTGGGAGTGGTGTACAGGGTCTTAGCAGTAAAGAGTATTCCATATTTCTGCCAGATACCCACAGAGATATTGAAATCTGAAAAAAGAGACTTCTGCTCATTGAAGGTAAGAACTGCTCACATAGCGTTCAACTCCACAGCAAACGAGTGCTCTAGCACTGGCATCTCAGCAGGGATATTCCCCTACTACACATGTGTGTCTGGGTCGCTGTGACAGTTTACAGGACATAACTCAAGGCACCTAGATAGAAGGCAGAGGTACTGGGATTGGTTGGTTTTTGGTGACGGAGGTGCAGGGGCTGGCGCCCATGTGCAGTGCTGGCTAAGGTATATTGATGATATTTTGATTTTTTGGCAGGGCACTGTGGAGCAGCTCGAGACATTTATGGAGGAACTTAATAACAACACCTTTAACATCAGATTGACGCATAAGCATAGCAGCAGTTGCGTTGACTTCCTGGATATTAAAATTTCATTCGGTTCTGAGCGAATTGTTCAGACCGACGTCCATAGGAAGGAAACATCAGTCAACGCACTGCTGCATGCTTCTTCTGCTCATACCCCCTCCACCATCCGGGCCGTACCGACTGGCCAGTTCCTCAGGATGAAGCAAATTTGTTCGTCAGACACTGCTTTTGAACAACAGTCTGCCGACCTCCAGCGCCATAGGGGTGGCAAAGGCGGTCTTCCCCCGGTCTGCCTCAGCAACGGACACTAGCCAATAGTGACTAGTGAGATCAAGGGTAGAAAAATAATTTGCAGTTCTCAATGCAGCTAGCGATTCCTCAATACGGGGGAGTGGTGCTGTCCTTCTTCTTTAACAGGACCAACGGAGCTGCCCAAAGGCTACAACTGTCACGGATAACCCCAGCCGCCTTCATGTTGCTCAACATGTCCTTGGTACACTGGTAATGTGAAGGTGGTATTGGCTTATAGCTCTCTTTGATGGGTGGGTGTGCACCTGTGGGGATGTAGTGTTGGACCCCTTTTATTCCCCCAAAATCTAGCGGATGTTTGCTGAAGACTTGCTCGCTCGTATTCTTGCACTACCCTGTGGACCCGCTTCTTGTGATGTGAAGGTGTGGAGTCAGTGCCTACGTGTAATTCCTTACACCACTCCTCTGGCTGACTTGGTGAGCAGTCACTGACTGGGTGGGGTGCAGTAATAGTGGATGCTGCTACTTGGATAGCATGTGTATCTACTGTGAACAGCTTATCAATGGTGGCAAGTCGGGGCAGCTTAACCTCCTGCTCTCCGCAGTTTAACACTCTCACGGGCACTCTTCCCTTCCGCACTAATGAATAAAACTATGATGTAAATATCATATAGATACCCCACAATTGTAAATAAAGGTAGGTTATGGGAAAAGGGGGAACAGGGAAAGAGGAAAATAGTGTAATAAAGTATACCTTCTGGGGGTGAGAGGAAATGGCAGCACAGCCAGTGGAGGTGAAGCAAAAGGAAGCCTGCAACTAAAGAGTTGAGAGCGTTATCACATGGTGACTGAGCCTGATTGTAAAGGGAGCATAGAGTGGAGCATACTCTGGGCACGTTAGAACCCAAGTTCTTAAACCATGAATATGGACCCCTTTTATTCTCCCAAAGTCTAGCGGATGTTTGCTGAAGACTTGCTCGTATTCTTGCACTACCCTGTGGACCCGCTTCTTGTGATGTGAAGGTGTGGAGTCAGTGCCTACGTGTAATTCCTTACACCACTCCTCTGGTTGACTTGGTGAGCTGTCACTGAATGGGTGTGGTGAAGTAACGGTGGATGCTGTGGCTTGGATATCATATTAAATATAGGGACCCCCATACAGTAGTATGAGAAATTTTTTTGTATTCAATGATCGGTATTACCTTCAGGGGCGCGGCACGTGGACGTGCGTTCCATTAGCCTCACTGCATTCCACTCCCATACAGGAAGTGGGCGCAGCTATTACTACGGTCGCACATAAAAGAACCCACAGCCACCACTGCACACAGCTGACTCCACCACTGGAAACCCACTTCTACACCAACGCAGGTAAGACAGGATCGGCACCTCTATGCTCCCGTTACAATCAGGCTCAGTCACCATGTGATAATGCTCTCAACAATTTAGTTGCAGGCTTCCCCTTGCTTCACCTCCACTGGCTGTGCTGCCATTTCCTCTCCCCCCTGGAAGGTATACTTTATTACACTATTTTCCTGTTTCCCTCTTCTCCCTTTTCCCATAACCTACCTTTATCTGCATTTGTGGGGTATCTATATACTATTTATATCACAGTTTTATTCATTAATACGGAAGGGAAGAGTGCGCGTGAGAGTGTTGAACTGCGGAGAGCAAGAGGTTAAGCTGCCCCGATTTGCCACCATTGATAAGCTGTTCACAGTAGATACACATGCTATCCAAGCAGCAGCAGCATCCACCATTACTGCACCCCACCCAGTCAGTGACAGCTCACCAAGTCAGCCAGAGGAGTGGTGTCAGGAATTACACGTAGGCACTGACTACACACCTTCACATCACAAGAAGGGGGTGCAAGTGTGACGCCCTGGACTAGCCAGTTAGTCACAGACATAACACACACACACACCCCCTTTCCCGGATAGTTACACTAGTCAGACACAAAACCGTTGTTGCCTCCCTCCAGGGGCTGATGTCCACACCAGGTGGGGCGGTGCCAGGCGGTTGGCCCCACCCACCAAGGAGTTCACAGGCCTGGAGGTGGGAAAACCAGTTAGTTAGTTGAAGTTCAGTTAAGAGTTGAACCGTGGAGGTAGTGAGTTCAGGGAACAGCCCAGTTTTGGGTAGGAGTGCAAAACTGCTAGTGTCTGGGTCAGATCCCAGGCACTATGGGGAGATAAGGTATGCACACCAGTGACTATGTAAGGGGAATACATGAAATAGCAGAAACTGCTGTGTGAATACTGACTTGAAAAATTCAATAGCTATATGCAAGAGTGAATATGTGAAAAATGGAATCTGCATTACTGCCATGAACATATGAATCAAGAGAAATTTAGCTACTGAATTGATCAATGCAATAGAGCCCCAACACTACGCCAAAGTATTTCTCTACGTTGGGGTCCCTAGCTTGTGTGTGTCCTCTCATGCAGTTAAAAAACCTACCGTGTATGGGAAGCTGAGACCCAGGCTATTTATGCGTATGATATGGATTGGCAATAGGTGTGGTTGGGGAGGGTTCACAAACGAAAAAATACTAACAAATAGGAATAACGTTTGGAACACCATTCTAAGTCCGAACTGGGTGCAAAAACCTAAAAAAACATCACTATGGGGAGATAAGGTATGCACACCAGTGACTATGTAAGGGGAATACATGAAATAGCAGAAACTGCTGTGTGAATACTGACTTGAAAAATCCAATAGCATTAATTCACATAATCCTAGTGACTGCGCACACAACATGGCCAAACGAAAACAAAAGACAGTACCTGGCCATTCAATCAAATGGAAACTCATAGGCAACACAGTCCATTAGACTAGGCAATTACATGCAGCCAAACAAAGTTCATGGGCCTTGCCTCAGAGTCGAACCCACAACCTCTTGGAGAACAAGCAAAGAGCCTACCACTAAACCAACTCAGTGAAGTTGGAAACCAACTCTACATTAATTAACATAATCCTAGTGACTGCGCACACAACATGGCCAAACAAAAGCAAAAGACAGTACCTAGCCTATCAATCCAATGGAAACTCATAGGTAACACAGTACATTGGACTAGGCAATTACATGCAGCCATACAAAGCCCATGGGTCTTGCCCCAGAGTCGAACCCACAAACTCTCGTAGCCAGGGCAAAGAGCCTACCACTACACCAACACAGAGAAGTAGGTGAATGACTCTACATTAATTCACATAATCCTAGTGACTACGCACACAACATGGCCAAACAAATGCAAAAGACATTATCTGGCCTATCAATCCAATGGAAACTCATAGGCAACACAGTCCATTAGACTAGGCACTTATATGCAGCCATGTAAAGTTCATGGGCATTGCCTCAGAGTCGAACACACAACCTCTTGGAGAACAAGCAAAGAGCCTACCACTAAACCAACTCAGAGAAGTTGGAAACCGACTCTACATTAATTAACATAATCCTAGTGACTGCGCACACAACATGGCCAAACAAAAGCAAAAGACAGTACGTGGCCTATCAATCCAACGGAAACTCATAGGTAACACAGTACATTGGACTAGGCAATTACATGCAGCCATACAAAGCCCATGGGCCTTGCCCCAGAGTCAAACCCACAACCTCTCATAGCCAAGGCAAAGAGCCTACCAATACACCAACACAGAGAAGTGGAAAACCATTTCTACATTAATTCACATAATCCTAGTGACTGCGCACACAACATGGCCAAACAAAAGCAAAAGACAGTACCTGACCTATCAATCCAATGGAAACTCATAGGCAACACAGTCCATTGGACTAGACAATTACATGGAGACATACAAAGTCCATGGGCCTTGCCTCAGAGTCAAACCCACAACTTCTCGCAGCCAAGCAAAAAGCCTACCACTACACTAACACAGAGAAGTGGGAAACTGATTCTACATTAATTCACAAAATCCTACCGACTGCGCACACAACATGGCCAAACAAAAGACAATACCTGGCCTATTCATTCAATGAAAACTCATAGGCAACACAGTCCATTGGACTAGGCAATTACATTCAACCATACAAAGTCCATGGGCTTTGCCTCAAAGTCAAACCCACAACTTCTTGTAACCCAAGGAAAGAGCCTACCACTACACCAACACAGAGAAGAGAATGACTCTACATTAATTCACATAATCCTAGTGACTGCGCACACAACATGACCAAACGAAAACAAAAGACAGTCCCTGGCCTATCAATCCAATGGAAACTCATAGACAACATAGTCCAATGGACTACGCAATTACATGCAGCCATACAAAGTCCATGGGCCTTGCCTCAGAGTCATACCCACAATCTCTGGCAGAACAAGCAAAGAGCCTACAACTTCACCAACACAAAGAAGTAGGAAGCTGCGTCTACATTAATTCACATAATCCTAGTGACTGCGCACACAACATGGCCAAACAAAAGCAAAAGACCGTACCTGGCCTATCAATCCAATGGGAACTCATAGGCAACACAGTTAATTGAACTAGGCAATTACATGCAGCCATACAAACTCCATGGGCCTTGCCTCAGAGTCAAACCCACAACCTCTTGCAGCTAAGCAAAGAGCCTTCCACTACAGCAACACAGAGAACTGGGAAACTGATTCTACATTAATTCACATAATCCTACCGACTGCGCACACAACATAACCAAACAAAAGATAATACCTGGCCAATCAATCCAATGGAAACTCATAGGCAACACAGTCCATTGGACTAGGCAATTACACGCAGCCATATAAAGTCCATGGGCTTTGCCTCAGAGTCAAACCCACAATTTCTCGCAGCCCAAGCAAAGAGCCTACCACTACACCAAGACAGAGAAGTTGGAAACTGAGTTTACATTAGTTCACATAATCCTAGTGACTGCGCACACAACATGGCCAAACAAAAGCAAAAGACAGTACCTGGCCTATCAATCCAATGGGAACTCATAGGCAAAACAGTTATTTGAAATAGGCAATTACATGCAGCCATACAAACTCCAGGGGCCTTGCCTCAGAGTCGAACCCACAACCTCTTGCAGCTTAAGCAAAGAGACTACCACTACACCAACACAGAGAAGTAGGTGAATGACTCTACATTAATTCACATAATCCTAGTGACTGCGCACACAACATTGCCAAACAAAAGAAAAAGACAGTACCTGGCCTATCAATCCAATAGAAACTCATAGGCAAAGCAATCAATTGGACTAGGCAATTACATGCAGCCATACAAAGTCCATGGGCCTTGCCTCAAAGTCGAACTCACAACCTCTCGCAGCTCAAGCAAAGAGCCTACCACTACACCAACACAGAGAAATGTAAACCTGACTCTACATTATTTCACATAATCCTAGTGACTGCGCACACAACATGGCCAAACGAAAACAAAAGACAGTAACTGGCCTATCAATCCAATAGAAACTCATAGGCAACACAGTCCATTGGACTAAGCAATTACATGCAGCCATTCAAAGTCCATGAGCCTTGCATTAGAGTCGAACCCACAACCTCTCGCAGCCCAAGCAAAGAGCCTACCACTACACCAACACAGAGAAGTGGGAAACTGACTCTACATTAATTCCCATAACCCTAGTGACTGCGCACACAACATGGTCAAACAAAAGCAAAAGGCAGTACCTGGCCTATCAATCCAATGGAAACTCATAGGCAACATAGTCCATTGGACTAGGCAATTACATGCAGCCATACAAAGTCCATGGGCCTTGCCTCAGAGTCAAACCCACAACCTCTGGCAGAACAAGCAAAGAGCCTACAACTACAAAAACACAAAGAAGTAGGAAGCTGCGTCTACATTAATTCACATAATCCTAGTGACTGCGCACACAACATGGCCAAACAAAAGCAGAAGACATTACCTAGCCTATCAAGCCAATGGAAACTCATAGGCAACACAGTCAATTGAACTAGGCGATTACATGCAGCCATACAAACTCCATGGGCCTTGCCTCAGAGTCGAACCCACAATTTCTCGCAGCCCAAGCAAAGAGCCTACCACTACACCAACACAGAGAAGTTGGAATCTGAGTTTACATTAGTTCACATAATCCTAGTGACTGCGCACACAACATGGCCAAACAAAAGCAAAAGACAGTACCTGGCCTATCAATCCAATGGGAACTCATAGGCAACACAGTCAATTGAACTAGGCGATTACATGCAGCCATACAAACTCCATGGGCCTTGCCTCAGAGTCGAACCCACAACCTCTCGCAGCTTAAGCAAAGAGACTACCACTACACCAACACAGAGAATTAGGTGAATGACTCTACATTAATTCACATAATCCTAGTGACTGCGCACACAACATGGCCAAACAAAAGCAAAAGACAGTACCTGGCCTATTAATCCAATGGAAACTCATAGGCAACGCAATCCTTTGGACTAGGCAATAACATGCAGCCATACAAAGTCCATGGGCCTTGCCTCAGAGTCAAAACCACTACCTCTCAAAGCCCAAGCAAAGAGCCTACCACTACACCAACACAGAGAAGTGCGAAATTGACTCAACATAAATTCACATAATCCTAGTGACTGCGCACACAACATGGCCAAACAAAAGAAAAAGACAGTACCTGGCCTATCATTCCAATTGAAACTCATAGGTAACATAGTCCATTGGACTAGGCAATAACATGCAGCCATACAAAGTCCATGGGCCTTGCCTCAGAGTCGAACTCACAACCTCTCGCAGCCCAAGAAAAAAGCCTACCACTACATCAACACAGAGAAGTGTGAAACTGACTCTACATTAATTCACATAATCCTAGTGACTGCGCACACAACATGGCCAAACAAAAGAAAAAGACAGTACCTGGCCTATCATTCCAATTGAAACTCATAGGTAACATAGTCCATTGGACTAGGCAATAACATGCAGCCATACAAAGTCCATGGGCCTTGCCTCAAAGTTGAACTCACAACCTCTCGCAGCTCTAGCAAAGAGCCTACAACTACACCAACACAGAGAAATGTGAACCTGACTCTACATTAATTCACATAATCCTAGTGACTGCGCACACAACATGGCCAAACAAAAGCAAAAGACAGTACCTGGCCTATAAATCCAATAGAAACTCATAGGCAACACAGTCCATTGGACTAGACAATTACATGGAGACATACAAAGTCCATGGGCCTTGCCTCAGAGTCAAACCCACAACCTCTCGCAGCCAAGCAAAGAGCCTACCACTACACCAACACAGAGAAGTGGGAAACTGATTCTACATTAATTCACATAATCCTACCGACTGCGCACACAACATGGCCAAACAAAAGAAAATACCTGGCCTATCAATCCAATGGAAACTCATAGGCAACACAGTCCATTAGACTAGGCAAATACATGCAGCCATACAAAGCCCATGGGCCTTGCCCCAGAGTCGAACCCACAACCTCTTGTAGCCAAAGCAAAGAGCCTACAAATACACCAACACAGAGAAGTGGAAAACTGATTCTACATTAATTCACATAATCCTAGTGACTGCGCACACAACATGGCCAAACAAAAGCAAAAGACATTACCTGGCCTATAAATCCAATAGAAACTCATAGGCAAAGCAATCAATTGGACTAGGCAATTACATGCAGCCATACAAAGTCCATGGGCCTTGCCTCAGAGTCGAACCCACAACCTCTTGTAGCCCAAGCAAAGAGCCTACCACTACACCAACACAGAGAAGTTGGTACAGAGTTTACATTAGTTCACATAATCCTAGTGACTGTGCACACAACATGGCCAAACAAAAGCAAAAGACAGTCCCTGGCCTATCAATCCAATGGAAACTCATATACAACATAGTCCATTGGACTAGGCAATTACATGCAGCCATACAAAGTCCATGGGCCTTGCCTCAGAGTCAAACCCACAACCTCTGGCAGAACAAGCAAAGAGCTTACAACTACACCAACACAAAAAAGTAGGAAGCTGCGTCTACATTAATTTACATATTCCTAGCGACTGCGCACACAACATGGCCAAACAAAAGCAAAAGACATTACCTGGCCTATCAAGCCAATGGAAACTCATAGGCAACACAGTCCATTGGACTAGGCAATTACATGCAGCCATACAAAGTCCATGGGCTTTGCCTCAGAGTCAAACCCACAATTTCTCGCATCCCAAGCAAAGAGCCTACCACTACAACAACACAGACAAGTTGGAAACTGAGTTTACATTAGTTCACATAATCCTAGTGACTGTGCACACAACATGGCGAAACAAATGCAAAAGACATTATCAGGCCTATCAATCCAATGGAAACTCATAGGCAACACAGTCCATTAGACTAGGCAAATACATGCAGCCATACAAAGTTCATGGGCCTTGCCTCAGAGTCGAACCCACAACCTCTTGGAGAACAAGCAAAGAGCCTACCACTAAACCAACACAGAGAAGTTGGAAACTGATTCTACATTAATTCACATAATCCTACCGACTGCGCACACAACATGGCTAAACAAAAGCAAAAGACAGTACCTGGCTTATCAATCCAATGGAAACTCATAGGCAACACAGTCCATTGGACTAGGCAATAACATGCAGCCATAAAAAGTCCATGGGCCTTGCCTCAGAGTCAAACCCACAACCTCTCGCAGCTCAAGCAAAGAGCCTACCACTACACCAACACAGAGAAATGTGAACCTGCCTCTACATTAATTCACATAATCCTAGTGAGTGCGCACACAACATGGCCAAACGAAAACAAAAGACAGTACCTGGCTTATCAATCCAATGGAAACTCATAGGCAACACAGTCCATTGGACTAGGCAATTACATGCAGCCATAAAAAGTCCATGGGCCTTGCCTCAGAGTCAAACCCACAACCTCTCGCAGCCCAAGCAAAGAGCCTACCACTACACCAACACAGAGAAATGTGAAACTGACTCTACATTAATTCACATAATCCTAGTGACTGCGCACACAACATGGCCAAACGAAAGCAAAAGTCAATACCTGGCCTATCAATCCAATGGAAACTCATAGGCAACAAAGTCCATTGGACTAGGCAATTACATGCAGCCATAAAAAGTCCATGGGCCTTGCCTCAGAGTCAAACCCACAACCTCTCAAAGCCCAAGCAAAGAGCCTACCACTACACCAACAAAGAGAAATGTGAAACTGACTCTACATTAATTCACATATTCCTAGTGACTGCGCACACAACATGGCCAAACAAAAGCAAAAGAAAGCACCTGGCCTATCAATCCAATGGAAACTCATAGGTAACGCAGTCCATTGGACTATGCAATTACATGCAGCCATACAAAGTCCATGGGCCTTGCCTCAGAGTCGAACTCACAACCTCTCGCAGCCCAACAAAAAAGCCTACCACTTCAGCAACACAGAGAAGTGTGAAACTGTCTCTACATTAACTCACATAATCCTAGTGACTGCGCACAAAACATGGCCAAACGAAAACAAAAGACAGTACCTGGCCTATCAATCCATTGGACTAGGCAATTACATGCAGCCATACAAAGTCCATGGGCCTTGCCTCAGAGTCAAACCCACAACCTCTTACAGCCCAAGCAAAGAGCCTACCACTACACCAACACAGAGAAGTGCGAAACTGACTCAACATAAATTCACATAATCCTAGTGACTGCGCACACAACATGGCCAAACAAAAGCTAAAGACAGTCCCTTGCCTATCAATCCAATGGAAACTCATAGACAACATAGCCCATTGGAATAGGCAATTACATGCAGCCTCACAAAGTCCATGGGCCTTGCCTCAGAGTCAAACCCACAACCTCTGGCAGAACAAGCAAAGAGCCTACAACTACACCAACACAAAGAAGTAGGAAGCTGCGTCTACATTAATTCACATAATCCTAGTGAATGCGCACACAACATGGCCAAACAAAAGCAAAAGACATTACCTGGCCTATCAGGCCAATGGAATCTCATAGGCAACACAGTCCATTGAACTAGGCGATTACATGCAGCCATACAAAGTCCATGGGCCATGCCGCAGAGTCAAACCCACAACCTCTCGCAGCCAAGCAAAGTAGCTTCCACTACACCAACACAGAGAAGTGGGAAACGGATTCTACATTAATTCACATAATCCTAGTGACTGCGCACACAACATGGCCAAACAAAAGCAAAAGACAATACCTGGCCTATCAATCCAATGGAAACTCGTAGGCAACACAGTCCATTGGACTTGGCAATTACATGCAGCCATACAAAGTCCATGGGCCTTGCCTCAGAGTCAAACCCACAACCTCTGGCAGAACAAGCAAAGAGCCTACAACTACACCAACACAAAGAAGTAGGAAGTTGCGTCCACATTAATTCACATAATCCTAGTGAATGTGCACACAACATGGCCAAACAAAAGCAAAAGACATTACCTGGCCTATCAAGCCAATGGAAACTCATAGGCAACACAGTCCATTGAAGTAGACAATTACATGGAGACATACAAAGTCCATGGGCCTTGCCTCAAAGTCAAACCCACAACCTCTCGCAGCCAAGCAAAGAGCCTACCACTACACCAACACAGATAAGTGGGAAACTGATTCTACATTAATTCACATAATCCTACCGACTGCGCACACAACATGGCCAAACAAAAGACAATACCTGGCCTATCAATCCAATGGAAACTCATAGGCAACACAGTCCATTAGACTAGGCAAATACATGCAGCCATACAATGTTCATGGGCCTTGCCTCAGAGTCGAACCCACAACTTCTTGAAGAACAAGCAAAGAGCCTACCACTAAACCAACACAGAGAAGTTGGAAACCGACTCTACATTAATTCACATAATCCTAGTGACTGCGCACACAACATGGCCAAACAAAAGCAAAAGACAGTACCTGGCCTATCAATCCAATGGAAATTCATAGGTAACACAGTACATTAGACTAGGCAATTAAATGCAGCCATACAAAGCCCATGGGCCTTGCCCCAGAGTCGAACCCACAACCTCTCGTAGCCCAAGCAAAGAGCCTACCAATACACCAACACAGAGAAGTGAAAAACTGATTCTACATTAATTCACATAATCCTAGTGACTGCGCACACAACATGGCCAAACAAAAGCAAAAGACAGTACCTGGCCTATCAATCCAATAGAAACTCATAGGCAAAGCAATCAATTGGACTAGGCAATTACATGCAGCCATACAAAGTCCATGGGCCTTGCCTCAGAGTCGAACCCACAACCTCTTGTAGCCCAAGCAAAGAGCCTACCACTAAACCAACACAGAGAAGAGCGAAACTGACTCAACATAAATTCACATAATCCTAGTGACTGCACACACAACATGGCCAAACAAAAGCAAAAGACAGTCCCTGGCCTATCAATCCAATGGAAACTCATATACAACATAGTCCATTGGACTAGGCAATTACATGCAGCCATACAAAGTCCATGGGCCTTGCCTCAGAGTCAAACCCACAACCTCTGGCAGAACAAGCAAAGAGCTTACAACTACACCAACACAAAAAAGTAGGAAGGTGCGTCTACATTAATTCACATATTCCTAGAGACTGCGCACACAACATGGCCAAACAAAAGCAAAAGACATTACCTGGCCTATCAAGCCAATGGAAACTCATAGGCAACACAGTCCATTGGACTAAACAATTACATGCAGCCATACAAAGTCCATGGGCTTTGCCTCTGAGTCAAACCCACAATTTGTCGCAGCCCAAGCAAAGAGCCTACCACTACACCAACACAGACAAGATGGAAACTGAGTTTACATTAGTTCACATAATCCTAGTGACTGTGCACACAACATTGCGAAACAAATGCAAAAGACATTATCTGGCCTATCAATCCAATGGAAACTCATAGGCAACACAGTCCATTAGACTAGGCAAATACATGCAGCCATATAAAGTTCATGGGCCTTGCCTCAGAGTCGAACCCACAACCTCTTGGAGAATAAGCAAAGAGCCTACCACTAAATCAACACAGAGAAGTTGGAAACTGACTCTACATTAATTCACATAATCCTAGTTACTGCGCACACAACATGGCCAAACAAAAGCAAAAGACAGTACCTGGCCTATCAATCCAATGGAAACTCATAGGCAACACAGTCCATTGGACTAGACAATTACATGGAGACATACAAAGTCCATGGGCCTTGCTTCAGAGTCAAACCCACAACCTCTCGCAGCCAAGCAAAGAGCCTACCACTACACCAATACAGAGAAGTGGGAAACTGATTCTACATTAATTCACATAATCCTACCGACTGCGCACACAACATGGCTAAACAAAAGCAAAAGACAGTACCTGGCTTATCAATCCAATGGAAACTCATAGGCAACACAGTCCATTGGACTAGGCAATAACATGCAGCCATACAAAGTCCATGGGCCTTGCCTCAAAGTCGAACTCACAACCTCTCGCAGCTCAAGCAAAGAGCCTACCACTACACCAACACAGAGAAATGTGAACCTGCCTCTACATTAATTCACATAATCCTAGTGACTGCGCACACAACATGGCCAAACGAAAGCAAAAGTCCATACCTGGCCTATCAATCCAATGGAAACTCATAGGCAACACAGTCCATTGGACTAGGCAATTACATGCAGCCATAAAAAGTCCATGGGCCTTGCCTCAGAGTCAAACCCACAACTTCTCGCAGCCCAAGCAAAGATCCTACCACTACACCAACACAGAGAAATGTGAAACTGACTCTACATTAATTCACATAATCCTAGTGACTGCGCACACAACATGGCCAAACGAAAGCAAAAGTCAATACCTGGCCTATCAATCCAATGAAAACTCATAGGCAACACAGTCCAGTGGACTAGGCAATTACATGCAGTTATACAAAGTCCATGAACCTTGCATTAGAGTCAAACCCACAACTTCTCGCAGCCAAAGCAAAGAGCCTACCACTACACCAACACAGAGAAGTTTGAAACTGACTCTTCATTAACTCACATAATCCTAGTGACTGCGCACACAACATGGCCAAACGAAAGCAAAAGACAGTACCTGGCCTATCAATCCAATGGAAACTCATAGGCAACACAGTCCATTGGACTAGGCAATTACATGCAGCCATACAAAGTCCATGGGCCTTGCCTCAGAGTCGAACTCACAACCTCTCGCAGCCCAAGAAAAAAGCCTACCACTACAGCAACACAGAGAAGTGTGAAACTGACTCTACATTAATTCACATAATCCTAGTGACTGCGCACACAACATGGCCAAACAAAAGCAAAAGACAGTACCTGGCCTATCATTCCAATTAAAACTCATAGGCAACATAGTCCATTGGACTAGGCAATAACATGCAGCCATACAACGTCCATGGGCCTTGCCTCAAAGTCGAACTCACAACCTCTCGCAGCTCAAGCAAAGAGCCTACCACTACACCAACACAGAGAAATGTGAACCAGACTCTACATTAATTCACATAATCCTAGTGACTGCGCACACAACATGGCCAAACAAAAGCAAAAGGCAGTACCTGGCCTATCAATCCAATGGGAACTCATAGGCAACACAGTCAATTGAACTACGCAATTATATGCAGCCATACAAACTCCATGGGCCTTGCCTCAGAGTCGAACCCACAACCTCTCGCAGCTTAAGCAAAGAGCCTACCCCTAAACCAACACAGAGAAGTTGGGAACTGACTCTACATTAATTCACATAATCCTAGTGACTGCGCACACAACATGGCCAAACAAAAGCAAAAGACAGTACCTGGCCTATCAATCCAATGGAAACTCATAGGCAACACAGTCCATTGGTCTAGACAATTACATGGAGACATACAAAGTCCATGGGCCTTGCCTCAGAGTCAAACCCACAACCTCGCACAGCCAAGCAAAGAGCCTACTACTACACCAACACAGAAAAGTGGGAAACTGGTACTACATTAATTCACATAATCCTACCGACTGCGCACACAACATGGCCAAACAAAAGCAAAAGTCAGTACCTGGCTTATCAATCCAATGGAAACTCATAGGCAACACAGTCCATTGGACTAGAAAATTACATGGAGACATACAAAGTCCATGGCCCTTGCCTCAGAGTCAAACCCTCAACCTCTCGCAGCCAAGCAAAGAGCCTACCACTACACCAACACAGAGAAGTGGGAAACTGATTCTACATTAATTCACATAATCCTACCGACTGCGCACACAACATGGCTAAACAAAAGACAATACCTGGCCTATCAATTCAATGGAAACTCATAGGCAACACAGTCCATTGGACTAGGCAATTACATGCAGCCATACAAAGTCCATGGGCTTTGCCTAAAAGGCAAACCCACAACTTCTCGCAGCCCAAGCAAAGAGCCTACCACTACACCAACACAGAGAAGTGGGAAACTGATTCTACATTAATTCACATAATCCTACCGACTGCGCACACAACATGGCCAAACAAAAGACAATATCTGGCCTATCAATCCAATGGAAACTCATAGGCAACACAGTCCATTAGACTAGTCAAATACATGCAGCCATACAAAGTTCATGGGCCTTGCCTCAGAGTCGAACCCACATCCTCTTGGAGAACAAGCAAAGAGCCTACCACTAAACCAACACAGAGAAGTTGGAAACTGACTCTACATTAATTCACATAATCCTAGTGACTGCGCACACAACATGGCCAAACAAAAGCAAAAGACATTACCTGGCCTATCAATCCAATGTAAACTCATAGGTAACACAGTACATTGGACTAGGCAATTGCATGCAGCCATACAAAGCCCATGGGCCTTGCCCCAGAGTCAAACCCACAACCTCTCGTAGCCCAAGCAAAGAGCCTACCAATACACCAACACAGAGAAGTGGAAAACAGATTCTACATTAATTCACATAATCCTAGTGACTGCGCACACAACATGGCCAAACAAAAGCAAAAGACGGTACCTGGCCTATCAATCCAATGGAAACTCATAGGCAACGCAATCAATTGGACTAGGCAATTACATGCAGCCATACAAAGTCCATGGGCCTTGTCTCAGAGTCAAACCCACAACCTCTCTCAGCCCAAGCAAAGAGCCTACCACTACACCAACACAGAGAAGAGCGAAACTGACTCAACATAAATTCACATAATCCTAGTGACTGCGCACACAACATGGCCAAACAAAAGCAAAAGACAGGCCCTGGCCTATCAATCCAATGGAAACTCATAGACAACATAGTCCATTGGACTAGGCAATTACATGCAGCCATACAAAGTCCATGGGCCTTGCCTCAGAGTCAAACCCACAACCTCTGGCAGAACAAGCAAAGAGCTTACAACTACACCAACACAAATAAGTAGGAAGCTGCGTCTACATTAATTCACATATTCCTAGTGACTGCGCACACAACATGGCCAAACAAAAGCAAAAGACATTACCTGGCCTATCAAACCAGTGGAAACTCATAGGCAACACAGTCCATTGGACAAGACAATTACATGCAGCCATACAAAGTCCATGGGCTTTGCCTCAGAGTCAAACCCACAATTTCTCGCAGCCCAAGCAAAGAGCCTACCACTACACCAACACAGAGAAGTTGGTAACAGAGTTTACATTAGTTCACATAATCCTAGTGACTGTGCACACAACATGGCCAAACAAATGCAAAAGACATTATCTAGCCTATCAATCCAATGGAAACTCATAGGCAACACAGTCCATTAGACTAGGCAAATACATGCAGCCATACAAAGTTCATAGGCCTTGCCTCAGAGTCGAACCCACAACCTCTTGGAGAACAAGCAAAGAGCCTACCACTAAACCAACACAGAGAAGTAGGTGAATGACTCTACATTAATTCACATAATCCTAGTGACTGCGCACACAACATGGCCAAACAAAAGCAAAAGACAGTATCTGGCCTATCAATCCAATTGAAGCTCATAAGCAACATAGTCCATTGGACTAGGCAATAACATGCAGCCATACAATGTCCATGGGCCTTGCCTCAAAGTCGAACTCACAACCTCTCGCAGTTTAAGCAAAGAGCCTACTACTACACCAACACAGAGAAATGTGAACCTGACTCTACATTAATTCACATAAACCTAGTGACTGCGCACACAACATGGCCAAACGAAAGCAAAAGTCAATACCTGGCCTATCAATCCAATGGAAACTCATAGGCAACACAGTCCATTATACTAGGCAATTACATGCAGCCATAAAAAGTCCAAGGGCCTTGCCTCAGAGTCAAATCCACAACCTCTCGCAGCTCAAGCAAAGAGCCTACCACTACACCAACACAGAGATATGTGAAACTGACTCTATATTAATTCACATAATCCTAGTGACTGCGCACACAACATGGCCAAACGAAAGCAAAAGTCAATACCTGGCCTATCAATCCAATGGAAACTCATAGGCAACACAGTCCTTTGGACTAGGCAATTAGATGCAGCCATACAAAGTCCATGAGCCTTGCATTTGAGTCGAACTCACAACCTCTCCCAGCCCAAGCAAAGAGCCTACCACTACACCAACACAGAGAAGTGGGAAACTGACTCAACATTAATTCACATAATCCTAGTGACTGCGCACAAAACATGGCCAAACAAAAGCAAAAGAAGGCACCTGGCCTATCAATCCAATGGAATCTCATAGGTAACACAGTCCATTGGACTATGCAATTACATGCAGCCATAAAAAGTCCATGGGCCTTGCCTCAGAGTCGAACTCACAACCTCTCGCAGCCCAAGAAAAAAGCCTACCACTACAGCAACTTGGAGAAGTGTGAAACCGACTCTACATTAACTCACATAATCCTAGTGACTGCGCACACAACATGGCCAAACAAAAGCAAAAGACAGTACCTGGCCTATCAATCCAATGGAAACTCAGAGGCAACCCCATCCATTGGACTAGGCAATTACATGCAGCCATACAGAGTCCATGGGCCTTGCCTCAGAGTCTATCCCACAACCTCTGGCAGAACAAGCAAAGAGCCTACAACCACACCAACACAAAGAAGTAGGAAGCTGCATCTACATTAATTCACATAATCCTAGTGACTGCGCACACAACATGGCCAAACAGAAGCAAAAGACATTACCTGGCCTATCAAGCCAATGGAAACTCATAGGCAACACAGTCCATTGAACTAGGCAATTACATGCAGCCATACAAAGTCCATGGGCCTTGCCTCAGAGTCAAACCCACAACTTCTCGCAGCCAAGCAAAGCGCCTTCCACTACACCAACACAGAGAAGTGGGAAACTGATTCTACATTAATTCACATAATCCTACCGACTTCGCACACAACATAACCAAACAAAAGACAATACCTGGCCTATCAGTCCAATGAAAACTCATAGGCAACACAGTCCATTGGACTAGGCAATTACATGCAGCCATACAAAGTCTATGGGCTTTGCCTCAGAGTCAAACCCACATTTTCTCGCAGCCCAAGAAAAGAGCCTACCACTACACCAACACAGAGAAGTTGAAAACTGAGTTTACATTAGTTCACATAATCCTAGTGACTGCGCACACAACATGGCCAAACAAAAGCAAAAGGTAGTACCTGGCCTATCAATCCAATAGGAACTCATAGGTAACACAGTCAACTGAAATAGGCAATTACATGCATCCATACAAACTCCATGGGCCTTGCCTCAAAGTCGAACCAACAACCTTTCGCAGCTTAAGCAAAAAGACTACCACTACACCAACACAGAGAAGTAGGTAAAGGACTCTACATTAATTCACATAATCCTAGAGACTGCGCACCCAACATGGCCAAACAAATGCAAAAGACATTATCTGGCCTATCAATCCAATGAAATCATAGGCAACATAGTCCATTAGACTAAGCAAATATATGCAGCCATACAAAGTTAATGGGCCTTGCCTCAGAGTCGAACCCACAACCTCTTGGAGAACAAGCAAAGAGCCTACCACTAAACCAACACAGAGAAGTTGGAAACAAACTCTACATTAATTCACAGAATCCTAGTGACTGCGCACACAACATGGCAAAACAAAAGCAAAAGACAGCACCTGGCCTATCAATCCAATGAAAACTCAAAGCTAACACAGTACATTGGACTAGGCAATTACATGCAGCCATACAAAGCCCATTGGCCTTGCCCCAGAGTCGAACCCACACCCTCTCGTAGCCCAAGGAAAGAGCCTACTAATACACCAACACAGAGAAGTGGAAAACCAATTCTTCATTAATTCACATAATCCTAGTGACTGCGCACATAACATGGCCAAACAAAAGCAAAAGACAGTACCTGGCCTATCAAACCAATGGAAACTCATAGGCAACACAGTCCATTGGACTAGACAATTACATGGAGACATACAAAGTCCATGGGCCTTGCATTAGAGTCGAACCCACAACCTCTCGCAGCCCAAGCAAAGAGCCTACCACTACACCAACACAGAGAAGTGGGAAACTGTTTCTACATTAATTCAAATAATCCTACCGACTGCGCACACAACATGGCCAAACAAAAGACAATACCTGGCCTATCAATTCAAAGGAAACTCATAGGCAACACAGTCCATTGGACTTGGCAATTACATGCAGCCATACAAAGTCCATGGGCTTTGCCTCAGAGTCAAACCCACAATTTCTCGCAGCCCAAGGAAATAGCCTACGATTACACCAACACAGAGAAGTTTGAAACTGAGTTTACATTAGTTCACATAATCCTAGTGACTGCGCACACAACATGGCCAAACAAAAGACAATACCTGGCCTATCAATTCAATGGAAACTCATAGGCAACACAGTCAATTGAACTAGGCAATTACATGCTGCCATACAAACTCCATGGGCTTTGCCTCAGAGTCGAACCCACAACCTCTCGCAGTTTAAGCAAAGAGACTACCACTACACCAACACAGAGAAGAAGGTGAATGACTCTACATTAATTCACATAATCCTAGTGACTGCGAACACAACATGGCCAAACAAAAGCAAAAGACAGTACCTTGCCTATCAATCCAATTGAAACTCATAGGCAACATAGTCCATTGGACTAGGCAATAACATGCAGCCATACAAAGTCCATGGGCCATGCCTCAAAGTCTAACTCACAACCTCTCGCAGCTCAAGCAAAGAGCCTACCACTACACCAACACAGAGAAATGTGAACCTGACTCTACATTAATTCACATAATCCTAGTAATGTACTGTGTTACCTATGAGTTTACATTGGATTGATAGGCCAGGTAATGTCTTTTGCTTTTGTTTGGCCATGTTGTGTGCGCAGTCACTAGGATTATGTGAATTAATGTAGAGTTGGTTTCCAACTTCTCTGTGTTGGATTAGTGGTAGGCTCTTTGCTTGTTCTCCAAGAGGATGTGGGTTCGACTCTGAGGCAAGGCCCATGAACTTTATATGGCTGCATGTATTTGCCTAGTCTAATGGACTGTGTTGCCTATGAGTTTCCATTGGATTGATAGGCCAGGTATTGTCTTTTGTTTGGCCATGTTGTGTGCGCAGTCGGTAGGATTATGTGAATTAATGTAGAATCAGTTTTCCACTTCTCTGTGTTGGTGTAGTGGTAGGCTCTTTGCTTGGCTGCGAGAGGTTGTGGGTTTGACTCTGAGGAAAGGCCCATGGACTTTGTATGTCTCCATGTAATTGTCTAGTCCAATGGACTGTGTTGCCTATGATTTTCCATTGGATTGATAGGCCAGGTACTGTCTTTTGCTTTTGTTTGGCCATGTTGTGTGCGCAGTCACTAGGATTATGTGAATTAATGTAAACTCAGTTACCAACTTCTCTGTGTTGGTGTAGTGGTAGGCTCTTTGCTTGGGCTGCGAGAAGTTGTGGGTTTGACTTTTAGGCAAAGCCCATGGACTTTGTATGGCTGCATGTAATTGCCTAGTCCAATGGACTGTGTTGCCTATGAGTTTCCATTGAATTGATAGGCCAGGTATTGTCTTTTGTTTGGCCGTGTTGTGTGCGCAGTCGGTAGGATTATGTGAATTAATGTAGAATCAGTTTCCCACTTCTCTGTGTTGGTTTAGGGGTAGGCTCTTTGCTTAAGCTGCGAGAGGTTGTGGGTTCGACTCTGAGGCAAGGCCCATGGAGTTTGTATGGCTGCATGTAATTGCGTAGTTCAATTGACTGTGTTGCGTATGAGTTCCCATTGGATTGATAGGCCAGGTACTGCCTTTTGCTTATGTTTGGCCATGTTGTGTTCGCAGTCACTAGGATTATGTGAATTAATGTAGAGTCAGGTTCACATTTCTCTGTGTTGGTGTAGTGGTAGGCTCTTTGCTTGAGCTGCGAGAGGTTGTGAGTTAGACTTTGAGGCAAGGCCCATGGACTTTGTATGGCTGCATGTTATTGCCTAGTCCAATGGACTATGTTGCCTATGAGTTTCAATTGGATTGATAGGCCAGGTACTGTCTTTTGCTTTTGTTTGGCCATGTTGTGTTCGCAGTCACTAGGATTATGTGAATTAATGTAGAGTCATTCACCTACTTCTCTGTGTTGGTGTAGTTGTAGTCTCTTTGCTTAAGCTGTGAGAGGTTGTGGGTTCGACTCTGAGGCAAAGCACATGGAGTTTGTATGGCAGCATGTAATTGCCTAGTTCAATTGACTGTGTTGCCTATGAGTTTCCATTGAATTGATAGGCCAGGTATTGTCTTTTGTTTGGCCATGTTGTGTGCGCAGTCAGTAGGATTATTTGAATTAATGTAGAATCAGTTTCCCACTTCTCTGTGTTGGTGTAGTGGTAGGCTCTTTGCTTGGGCTGCGAGAGGTTGTGGGTTCGACTCTATTGCAAGGCCCATGGACTTTGTATGGCTGCATGTAATTGCCTAGTCCAATGTACTGTGTTAGCTTTGAGTTTCCATTGGATTGATAGGCCAGGTACTGTCTTTTGCTTTTGTTTGGCCATGTTGTGTGCGCAGTCACTAGGATTCTGTGAATTAATGTAGAGTCTGTTTCCAACTTCTCTGTGTTGGTTTAGTGGTAGGCTCTTTGCTTGTTCTCCAAGAGGTTGTGGGTTCGACTCTGAGGCAAGGCCCATTAACTTTGTATGACTTTGCTTAGTCTAATGGACTATGTTGCCTATGATTTCATTGGATTGATAGGCCAGATAATATCTTTTGCATTTGTTTGGCCATGTTGTGTGCGCAGTCACTAGGATTATGTGAATTAATGTAGAGTCATTTACCTACTTCTCTGTGTTGGTGTAGTGGTAGTCTCTTTGCTTAAGCTGCGAAAGGTTGTTGGGTCGACTTTGAGGCAAGGCCCATGGAGTTTGTATGGCTGCATGTAATTGCCTATTTTAGTTGACTGTGTTACCTATGAGTTCCTATTGGATTGATAGGCCAGGTACTACCTTTTGCTTTTGTTTGGCCATGTTGTGTGCGCAGTCACTAGGATTATGTGAACTAATGTAAACTCAGTTTTCAACTTCTCTGTGTTGGTGTAGTGGTAGGCTCTTTGCTTGGGCTGCGAGAAAATGTGGGTTTGACTCTGAGGCAAAGCCCATAGACTTTGTATGGCTGCATGTAATTGCCTAGTCCAATGTACTGTGTTGCCTATGAGTTTTCATTGGACTGATAGGCCAGGTAATGTCTTTTGTTTGGTTATGTTGTGTGCGAAGTCGGTAGGATTATGTCAATTAATGTAGAATCAGTTTCCCACTTCTCTGTGTTGGTGTAGCGGAAGGCGCTTTGCTTGGCTGCGAGAGGTTGTGGGTTTGACTCTGAGGCAAGGCCCATGGACTTTGTATGGCTGCATGTAATTGCCTAGTTCAATGGACTGTGTTGCCTATGAGTTTCCATTGGCTTGATAGGCCAGGTAATGTCTTTTGCTTCTGTTTGGCCATGTTGTGTGCGCAGTCACTAGGATTATGTGAATTAATGTAGATGCAGCTTCCTACTTCTTTGTGTTGGTGTGGTTGTAGGCTCTTTGTTTGTTCTGCCAAAGGTTGTGGGATAGACTCTGAGGCAAGGCCCATGGACTCTGTATGGCTGCATGTAATTGCCTAGTCCAATGGATGGGGTTGCCTCTGAGTTTCCATTGGATTGATAGGCCAGGTACTGTCTTTTGCTTTCGTTTGGCCATGTTGTGTGCGCAGTCACTAGGATTATGTGAATTAATGTAGAATCTGTTTTCCACTTCTCTGTGTTGGTGTATTGGTAGGATCTTTGCTTGGGCTGCGAGAAGTTGTGGGTTTGACTCTGAGGCAAGGCCCATGGACTTTTTATGGCTGCATGTAATTGCCTAGTCCAATGGACTGTGTTGCCTATGAGTTTCCATTGGATTGATAGGCCAGGTATGGACTTTTGCTTTCGTTTGGCCATGTTGTGTGCGCAGCCACTAGGATTATGTGAATTAATGTAGAGGCAGGTTCACATTTCTCTGTGTTGGTGTAGTGGTAAGCTCTTTGCTTGAGCTGCGAGAGGTTGTGAGTTCGACTTTGAGGCAAGGCCCATGGACTTTGTATGGCTGCATGTTATTGCCTAGTCCAATGGACTGTGTTGCCTATGAGTTTCCATTGGATTGATAAGCCAGGTACTGTCTTTTGCTTTTGTTTAGCCATGTTGTGTGCGCAGTCGGTAGGATTATGTGAATTAATGTAGAATCAGTTTCCCACTTCTCTGTATTGGTGTAGTGGTAGGCTCTTTGCTTGGCTGCGAGAGGTTGTGGGTTTGACTCTGAAGCAAGGCCCATGGACTTTGTATGTCTCCATGCAATTGTCTAGTCCAATGGACTGTGTTGCCTATGAGTTTCCATTGGATTGATAGGCCAGGTACTGTCTTTTGCTTTTGTTTGGCCATGTTGTGTGCGCAGTCACTAGGATTATGTGAATTAATGTAGAGTCAGTTTCCAACTTCTCTGTGTTGGTTTAGTGGTAGGCTCTTTGCTTGTTCTCCAAGAGGTTGTGGGTTCGACTCTGAGGCAAGGCCCATGAACTTTGTATGGCTACATGTATTTGCCTAGTCAAATGGACTGTGTTGCCTATGAGTTTCCATTGGATTGATAGGCCAGATAATGTCTTTTGCATTTGTTTCGCAATGTTGTGTGCACAGTCACTAGGATTATGTGAACTAATGTAAACTCAAAAGAACCAATTGAATGACCAAAAAGTAAAGATAGCTACACTCATTTAAGCAGTAAGAACCTATAAAGATGTGAGTGAACCAGCCAATATAAAAGTATATAATCTTTATTGAAAAATTTGTTAAAAGACAAACACATAAAACAGACAATGATGAGGACACATACAATTAACCTCAGGTGAACCAAAATATACAAGCAATAAATAGCATAAGTGCATAATGGTCATGTATCGGAAAAAAAGTGCACCAAAAAAGGGGTGCTGTCCAAGTTTCTTTGAAGAGCCAATAGTCTTTAGGTAGATGAAGAGTGTCCCAAAGAACACCAATAAGGTGGAACTATATTAAATTTCAAGCTAAACAAAGCTTTTTTCTTCATTCAAGACTAAATGTATGAGAGCCACAATCCTATTGCTACAAAACGTGGCATATAACAGGGGAAACAAAGAATACATGTGTCTATGATATTAACAGGATATAATCCTATAAGATGCAAACATAATAGTTTATAAAAAGCAAATCCTGAATGGATCAGGTGGTATAACCACAACAATGTTTCCAAATGCCTACAGTCCCAAACAGGGGAGAAGCAGGATCTCAACCATACATATAAAGAAAAGGCAGAAACTGACACAAGTGTCAAAATATAACACTTTTTTCACAGGGCTGGACTAGGAGGCCATATTCCCAGTGTTATAATCAGATAGAAGGGCGGAATGGCTGCATTACCACAGTACTATACCTTTACAAGGAAACAGAGTCAGCCATAGGACCGACCCAAACACTGTGGTGAATCCACAAAAACACACACCAGAAGGGTGTTACAGGGCCCAGACTAAAAAGCCATATTCCCAGTACTATAGCCCACAGAAAGGCAGCATGGCTGCAATACCACAGTAATTTGCCCCTACAAGGGAACAAAGTCAGCCATAAGAACCAACCTTAGCACTGAGTGGCAAGCCCACAAAGACACAGACCAGGAAGATAATAACCTGAGGATAAAGGTACCCCGACACGTGTTTCGCAGAAAAGCTTCTTCCAAGGGGAAACACGTGTCGGGGTACCTTTATCCTCAGGTTATTATCTTCCTGGTCTGTGTCTTTGTGGGCTTGCCACTCAGTGCTAAGGTTGGTTCTTATGGCTGACTTTGTTCCCTTGTAGGGGCAAATTACTGTGGTATTGCAGCCATGCTGCCTTTCTGTGGGCTATAGTACTGGGAATATGGCTTTTTAGTCTGGGCCCTGTAACACCCTTCTGGTGTGTGTTTTTGTGGATTCACCACAGTGTTTGGGTCGGTCCTATGGCTGACTCTGTTTCCTTGTAAAGGTATAGTACTGTGGTAATGCAGCCATTCCGCCCTTCTATCTGATTATAACACTGGGAATATGGCCTCCTAGTCCAGCCCTGTGAAAAAAGTGTTATATTTTGACACTTGTGTCAGTTTCTGCCTTTTCTTTATATGTATGGTTGAGATCCTGCTTCTCCCCTGTTTGGGACTGTAGGCATTTGGAAACATTGTTGTGGTTATACCACCTGATCCATTCAGGATTTGCTTTTTATAAACTATTATGTTTGCATCTTATAGGATTATATCCTGTTAATATCATAGACACATGTATTCTTTGTTTCCCCTGTTATATGCCACGTTTTGTAGCAAAAGGATTGTGGCTCTCATACATTTAGTCTTGAATGAAGAAAAAAGCTTTGTTTAGCTTGAAATTTAATATAGTTCCACCTTATTGGTGTTCTTTGGGACACTCTTCATCTACCTAAAGACTATTGGCTCTTCAAAGAAACTTGGACAGCACCCCTTTTTTGGTGCACTTTTTTTCCGATACATGACCATTATGCACTTATGCTATTTATTGCTTGTATATTTTGGTTCACCTGAGGTTAATTGTATGTGTCCTCATCATTGTCTGTTTTATGTGTTTGTCTTTTAACAAATTTTTCAATAAAGATTATATACTTTTATATTGGCTGGTTCACTCACATCTTTATAGGTTCTTACTGCTTAAATGAGTGTAGCTATCTTTACTTTTTGGTCATTCAATTGGTTCTTTTGAGTTTACATTAGTTCACATAATCCTAGTGACTGCGCACACAACATGGCCAAACAAAAGCAAAAGACAGTACCTGGCCTATCAATCCAATGGAAACTCATAGGCAACACAGTCAATTACATGCTGCCATACAAACTCCATGTGCTTTGCCTCAGAGTCGAACCCACAACCTCTCACAGCTTAAGCAAAGAGACTACAACTACACCAACACAGAGAAGTAGGTGAATGACTCTACATTAATTCACATAATCCTAGTGACTGCGAACACAACATGGCCAAACAAAAGCAAAAGACAGTACCTGGCCTATCAATCCAATTGAAACTCATAGGCAACATAGTCCATTGGACTAGGCAATAACATGCAGCCATACAAAGTCCATGGGCCTTGCCTCAAAGTCTAACTCACAACCTCTCACAGCTCAAGCAAAGAGCCTACCACTACACCAACACAGAGAAATGTGAACCTGACTCTACATTAATTCACATAATCCTAGTGACTGCGAACACAACATGGCCAAACATAAGCAAAAGGCAGTACCTGGCCTATCAATCCAATGGGAACTCATACGCAACACAGTCACTTGAACTACGCAATTACATGCAGCCATACAAACTCCACGGGCCTTGCCTCAGAGTCGAACCCACAACCTCTCGCAGCTTAAGCAAAGAGCCTACCCCTAAACCAACACAGAGAAGTGGGAAACTGATTCTACATTAATTCACATAATCCTACCGACTGCGCACACAACACGGCCAAACAAAAGACAATACCTGGCCTATCAATTCAATGGAAACTCATAGGCAACACAGTCCATTGGACTAGACAATTACATGGAGACATACAAAGTCCATGGGCCTTTCCTCAGAGTCAAACCCACAACCTCTCGCAGCCAAGCAAAGAGCCTACCACTACACCAACACAGAGAAGTGGGAAACTGATTCTACATTAATTCACATAATCCTACCGACTGCGCACACAACATGGCCAAACAAAAGACAATACCTGGCCTATCAATCCAATGGAAACTCATAGGCAACACAGTCCATTAGACTAGGCAAATACATGCAGCCATATAAAGTTCATGGGCCTTGCCTCAGAGTCGAACCCACATCCTCTTGGAGAACAAGCAAAGAGCCTACCACTAATCCAACACAGAGAAGTTGGAAACCGACTCTACATTAATTCACATAATCCTAGTGACTGCGCACACAACATGGCCAAACAAAAGCAAAAGACATTACCTGGCCTATCAATCCAATGTAAACTCATAGGTAACACAGTACATTACTAGGATTATGTGAATTAATGTAGAGTCAGGTTCATCTTTCTCTGTGTTGGTGTAGTGGTAGGCTCTTTGCTTGAGCTGCGAGAGGTTGTGAATTAGACTTTGAGGCATGGCCCATGGACTTTGTATGGCTGCATGTTATTGCCTAGTCCAATGGACTATGTTGCCTATGAGTTTCAATTGGATTGATAGGCAAGGTACTGTCTTTTGCTTTTGTTTGGCCATGTTGTGTTCGCAGTCACTAGGATTATGTGAATTAATGTAGAGTCATTCACCTACTTCTCTGTGTTGGTGTAGTTGTAGTCTCTTTGTTGCTTATGAGTTTCAATTTGATTGATAGGCCAGGTACTGTCTTTTGCTTTTGTTTGGCCATGTTATGTGCGCAGTCACTAGGATTATGTGAATTAATGTAGAGTCATTCACCTTCTTCTCTGTGTTGGTGTAGTGGTAGTCTCTTTGCTTAAACTGCGAGAGGTTGTGGGTTCGACTCTGAGGCAAAGCCCATGGAGTTTGTATGGCAGCATGTAATTGCCTAGTTCAATTGACTGTGTTGCCTATGAGTTTCCATTGAATTGATAGGCCAGGTATTGTCTTTTGTTTGGCCATGTTGTGTGCGCAGTCACTAGGATTATGTGAACTAATGTAAACTCAGTTTCAAACTTCTCTGTGTTGGTGTAATCGTAGGCTATTTCCTTGGGCTGCGAGAAATTGTGGGTTTGACTCTGAGGCAAAGCCCATGGACTTTGTATGGCTGCATGTAATTGCCAAGTCCAATGGACTGTGTTGCCTATGAGTTTCCTTTGAATTGATAGGCCAGGTATTGTCTTTTGTTTGGCCATGTTGTGTGCGCAGTCGGTAGGATTATTTGAATTAATGTAGAAACAGTTTCCCACTTCTCTGTGTTGGTGTAGTGGTAGGCTCTTTGCTTGGGCTGCGAGAGGTTGTGGGTTCGACTCTAATGCAAGGCCCATGGACTTTGTATGTCTCCATGTAATTGTCTAGTCCAATGGACTGTGTTGCCTATGAGTTTCCATTGGTTTGATAGGCCAGGTACTGTCTTTTGCTTTTGTTTGGCCATTTTATGTGCGCAGTCACTAGGATTATGTGAATTAATGAAGAATTGGTTTTCCACTTCTCTGTGTTGGTGTATTAGTAGGCTCTTTCCTTGGGCTACGAGAGGGTGTGGGTTCGACTCTGGGGCAAGGCCAATGGGCTTTGTATGGCTGCATGTAATTGCCTAGTCCAATGTACTGTGTTAGCTTTGAGTTTCCATTGGATTGATAGGCCAGGTGCTGTCTTTTGCTTTTGTTTTGCCATGTTGTGTGCGCAGTCACTAGGATTCTGTGAATTAATGTAGAGTTTGTTTCCAACTTCTCTGTGTTGGTTTAGTGGTAGGCTCTTTGCTTGTTCTCCAAGAGGTTGTGGGTTCGACTCTGAGGCAAGGCCCATTAACTTTGTATGGCTGCATATATTTGCTTAGTCTAATGGACTATGTTGCCTATGATTTCATTGGATTGATAGGCCAGATAATGTCTTTTGCATTTGTTTGGCCATGTTGTGTGCGCAGTCTCTAGGATTATGTGAATTAATGTAGAGTCCTTTACCTACTTCTCTGTGTTGGTGTAGTGGTAGTCTTTTTGCTTAAGCTGCGAAAGGTTGTTGGTTCGACTTTGAGGCAAGGCCCATGGAGTTTGTATGGATGCATGTAATTGCCTATTTCAGTTGACTGTGTTACCTATGAGTTCCTATTGGATTGATAGGCCAGGTACTACCTTTTGCTTTTGTTTGGCCATGTTGTGTGCGCAGTCACTAGGATTATGTGAACTAATGTAAACTCAGTTTTCAACTTCTCTGTGTTGGTGTAGTGGTAGGCTCTTTTCTTGGGCTGCGAGAAAATGTGGGTTTGACTCTGAGGCAAAGCCCATAGACTTTGTATGGCTGCATGTAATTGCCTAGTCCAATGGACTGTGTTGCCTATGAGTTTTCATTGGACTGATAGGCCAGGTATTGTCTTTTGTTTGGTTATGTTGTGTGCGAAGTCGGTAGGATTATGTGAATTAATGTAGAATCAGTTTCCCACTTCTCTGTGTTGGTGTAGTGGAAGGCGCTTTGCTTGGCTGCGAGAAGTTGTGGGTTTGACTCTGAGGCAAGGCCCATGGACTTTGTATGGCTGCATGTAATTGCCTAGTTCAATGGACGGTGTTGCCTATGAGTTTCCATTGGCTTGATAGGCCAGGTAATGTCTTTTGCTTCTGTTTGGCCATGTTGTGTGCGCAGTCACTAGGATTATGTGAATTAATGTAGATGCAGCTTCCTACTTCTTTGTGTTGGTGTGGTTGTAGGCTCTTTGCTTGTTCTGCCAGAGGTTGTGGGATAGACTCTGAGGCAAGGCCCATGGACTCTGTATGGCTGCATGTAATTGCCTAGTCCAATGGATGGGGTTGCCTCTGAGTTTCCATTGGATTGATAGGCCAGGTACTGTCTTTTGCTTTTGTTTGGCCATGTTGTGTGCGCAGTCACTAGGATTATGTGAGTTAATGTTGAGTCAGTTTCCCACTTCTCTGTGTTGGTGTAGTGGTAGGCTCTTTGCTTGAGCTGCGAGAGGTTGTGAGTTCGACTTTGAGGCAAGGCCCATGGACGTTGTATGGCTGCATGTTATTGCCTAGTCCAATGGACTATGTTGCCTATGAGTTTTAATTGGAATGATAGGCCAGGTACTGTCTTTTGCTTTTGTTTGGCCATGTTGTGTGCGCAGTCACTAGGATTATGTGAATTAATGTAGAGTCAGTTTCACACTTCTCTGTGTTGCTGTAGTGGTAGGCTTTTTTCTTGGGCTGCGAGAGGTTGTGAGTTCGACTCTGAGGCAAGGCCCATGGACTTTGTATGGCTGCATGTAATTGCCTAGTCCAATGGACTGTGTTGCCTATGAGTTTCCATTGGATTGATAGGCCAGGTACTGTCTTTTGCTTTCGTTTGGCCATGTTGTGTGCGCAGTCACTAGGATTATGTGAGTTAATGAAGAGTCAGTTTCAAACTTCTCTGTGTTGGTGTAGTGGTAGGCTCTTTGCTTTGGCTGCGAGAAGTTGTGGGTTTGACTCTAATGCAAGGTTCATGGACTTTGTATAACTGCATGTAATTGCCTAGTCCACTGGACTGTGTTGCCTATGAGTTTCCATTGGATTGATAGGCCAGGTATTGACTTTTGCTTTCGTTTGGCCATGTTGTGTGCGCAGTCACTAGGATTATGTGAATTAATGTAGAGTCAGTTTCACATTTCTCTGTGTTGGTGTAGTGGTAGGATCTTTGCTTGGGCTGCGAGAAGTTGTGGGTTTGACTCTGAGGCAAGGCCCATGGACTTTTTATGGCTGCATGTAATTGCCTAGTCCAATGGACTGTGTTGCCTATGAGTTTCCATTGGATTGATAGGCCAGGTATGGACTTTTGCTTTCGTTTGGCCATGTTGTGTGCGCAGTCACTAGGATTATGTGAATTAATGTAGAGGCAGGTTCACATTTCTCTGTGTTGGTGTAGTGGTAGGCTCTTTGCTTGAGCTGCGAGAGGTTGTGAGTTCGACTTTGAGGCAAGGCCCATGGACTTTGTATGGCTGCATGTTATTGCCTAGTCCAATGGACTGTGTTGCCTATGAGTTTCCATTGGATTGATAAGCCAGGTACTGTCTTTTGCTTTCGTTTGGCCATGTTGTGTGCGCAGTCACTAGGATTATGTGAGTTAATGAAGAGTCAGTTTCAAACTTCTCTGTGTTGGTGTAGTGGTAGGCTCTTTGCTTTGGCTGCGAGAAGTTGTGGGTTTGACTCTAATGCAAGGTTCATGGACTTTGTATAACTGCATGTAATTGCCTAGTCCACTGGACTGTGTTGCCTATGAGTTTCCATTGGATTGATAGGCCAGGTATTGACTTTTGCTTTCGTTTGGCCATGTTGTGTGCGCAGTCACTAGGATTATGTGAATTAATGTAGAGTCAGTTTCACATTTCTCTGTGTTGGTGTAGTGGTAGGATCTTTGCTTGGGCTGCGAGAAGTTGTGGGTTTGACTCTGAGGCAAGGCCCATGGACTTTTTATGGCTGCATGTAATTGCCTAGTCCAATGGACTGTGTTGCCTATGAGTTTCCATTGGATTGATAGGCCAGGTATGGACTTTTGCTTTCGTTTGGCCATGTTGTGTGCGCAGTCACTAGGATTATGTGAATTAATGTAGAGGCAGGTTCACATTTCTCTGTGTTGGTGTAGTGGTAGGCTCTTTGCTTGAGCTGCGAGAGGTTGTGAGTTCGACTTTGAGGCAAGGCCCATGGACTTTGTATGGCTGCATGTTATTGCCTAGTCCAATGGACTGTGTTGCCTATGAGTTTCCATTGGATTGATAAGCCAGGTACTGTCTTTTGCTTTTGTTTAGCCATGTTGTGTGCGCAGTCGGTAGGATTATGTGAATTAATGTAGAATCAGTTTCCCACTTCTCTGTATTGGTGTAGTGGTAGGCTCTTTGCTTGGCTGCGAGAGGTTGTGGGTTTGACTCTGAAGCAAGGCCCATGGACTTTGTATGTCTCCATGTAATTGTCTAGTCCAATGGACTGTGTTGCCTATGAGTTTCCATTGGATTGATAGGCCAGGTACTGTCTTTTGCTTTTGTTTGGCCATGTTGTGTGCGCAGTCACTAGGATTATGTGAATTAATGTAGAGTCAGTTTCCAACTTCTCTGTGTTGGTTTAGTGGTAGGCTCTTTGCTTGTTCTCCAAGAGGTTGTGGGTTCGACTCTGAGGCAAGGCCCATGAACTTTGTATGGCTGCATGTATTTGCCTAGTCTAATGGACTGTGTTGACTATGAGTTTCCATTGGATTGATAGGCCAGATAATGTCTTTTGCATTTGTTTCGCAATGTTGTGTGCACAGTCACTAGGATTATGTGAACTAATGTAAACTCAGTTGCCATCTTGTCTGTGTTGGTGTAGTGGTAGGCTCTTTGCTTGGGCTGCGACAAATTGTGGGTTTGACTCAGAGGCAAAGCCCATGGACTTTGTATGGCTGCATGTAATTGTTTAGTCCAATGGACTGTGTTGCCTATGAGTTTCCATTGGCTTGATAGGCCAGGTAATGTCTTTTGCTTTTGTTTGGCCATGTTGTGTGCGCAGTCTCTAGGAATATGTGAATTAATGTAGACGCACCTTCCTACTTTTTTGTGTTGGTGTAGTTGTAAGCTCTTTGCTTGTTCTGCCAGAGGTTGTGGGTTTGACTCTGAGGCAAGGCCCATGGACTTTGTATGGCTGCATGTAATTGCCTAGTCCAATGGACTATGTTGTATATGAGTTTCCATTGGATTGATAGGCCAGGGACTGTCTTTTGCTTTTGTTTGGCCATGTTGTGTGTGCAGTCACTAGGATTATGTGAATTTATGTTGAGTCAGTTTCGCTCTTCTCTGTGTTGGTTTAGTGGTAGGCTCTTTGCTTGGGCTACAAGAGGTTGTGGGTTCGACTCTGAGGCAAGGCCCATGGACTTTGTATGGTTGCATGTAATTGCCTAGTCCAATTGATTGCTTTGCCTATGAGTTTCTATTGGATTGATAGGCCAGGTACTGTCTTTTGCTTTTGTTTGGCCATGTTGTGTGCGCAGTCACTAGGATTATGTGAATTAATGTAGAATCAGTTTTTCACTTCTCTGTGTTGGTGTATTGGTAGGCTCTTTGCTTGGGCTACGAGAGGTTGTGGGTTCGACTCTGGGGCAAGGCCCATGGGCTTTGTATGGCTGCATTTAATTGCCTAGTCTAATGTACTGTGTTACCTATGAGTTTCCATTGGATTGATAGGCCGGGTACTGTCTTTTGCTTTTGTTTGGCCATGTTGTGTGCGCAGTCACTAGGATTATGTGAATTAATGTAGAGTCGGTTTCCAACTTCTCTGTGTTGGTTTAGTGGTAGGCTCTTTGCTTGTTCTCCAAGAAGTTGTGGGTTCGACTCTGAGGCAAGGCCCATGAACTTTGTATGGCTGCATGTATTTGCCTAGTCTAATGGACTGTGTTGCCTATGAGTTTCCATTGGATTGATAGGCCAGGTATTGTCTTTTGTTTGGCCATGTTGTGTGCGCAGTCGGTAGGATTATGTGAATTAATGTAGAATCAGTTTCCCACTTATCTGTGTTGGTGTAGTGGTAGGCTCTTTGCTTGGCTGCGAGAGGTTGTGGGTTTGACTTTGAGGCAAGGCCCATGGACTTTGTATGTCTCCATGTAATTGTCTAGTTCAATGGACTGTGTTGCCTATGAGTTTCCATTGGCTTGATAGGCCAGGTAATGTCTTTTGCTTTTGTTTGGCCATGTTGTGTGCACATTCACTAGGATTATGTGAATTAATGTAGACGCAACTTCCTACTTCTTTGTGTTGGTGTAGTTGTAGGCTCTTTGCTTGTTCTGCCAGAGGTTGTGGGTTTGACTCTGAGGCAAGGCCCATGGACTTTGTATGGCTGCATGTAATTGCCAAGTCCAATGGACTGTGTTGCCTACGAGTTTCCATTGGATTGATAGGCCAGGTATTGTCTTTTGCTTTTGTTTGGCCATGTTGTGTGCGCAGTCACTAGGATTATGTGAATTAATGTAGATTCCGTTTCCCACTTCTCTGTGTTGGTGTAGTGGAAGCTGCTTTGCTTGGCTGCGAGAGGTTGTGGGTTTGACTCTGCGGCATGGCCCATGGACTTTGTATGGCTGCATGTAATCGCCTAGTTCAATGGACTGTGTTGCCTATGAGTTTCCATTGGCCTGATAGGCCAGGTAATGTCTTTTGCTTTTGTTTGGCCATGTTGTGTGCGCATTCACTAGGATTATGTGAATTAATGTAGACGCAGCTTCCTACTTCTTTGTGTTGGTGTAGTTGTAGGCTCTTTGCTTGTTCTGCCAGAGGTTGTGGGTTTGACTCTGAGGCAAGGCCCATGGACTTTGTGAGGCTGCATGTAATTGCCTATTCCAATGGGCTATGTTGTCTATGAGTTTCCATTGGATTGATAGGCAAGGGACTGTCTTTAGCTTTTGTTTGGCCATGTTGTGTGCGCAGTCACTAGGATTATGTGAATTTATGTTGAGTCAGTTTCGCACTTCTCTGTGTTGGTGTAGTGGTAGGCTCTTTGCTTGGGCTGTAAGAGGTTGTGGGTTTGACTCTGAGGCAAGGCCCATGGACTTTGTATGGCTGCATGTAATTGCCTAGTCCAATGGATTGATAGGCCAGGTACTGTCTTTTGTTTTCGTTTGGCCATGTTTTGTGCGCAGTCACTAGGATTATGTGAGTTAATGTAGAGACAGTTTCACACTTCTGTGTTGCTGAAGTGGTAGGCTTTTTTGTTGGGCTGCGAGAGGTTGTGAGTTCGACTCTGAGGCAAGGCCCATGGACTTTGTATGGCTGCATGTAATTGCATAGTCCAATGGACTGCGTTACCTATGAGTTTCCATTGGATTGATAGGCCAGGTGCTTTCTTTTGCTTTTGTTTGGCCATGTTGTGTGCGCAGTCACTAGGAATATGTGAATTAATGTAGAGTCAGTTTCACATTTCTCTTTGTTGGTGTAGTGGTAGGCTCTTTGCTTCGGCTTTGAGAGGTTGTGGGTTTGACTCTGAGGCAAGGCCCATGGACTTTTTATGGCTGCATGTAATTGCCTAGTCCAATGGACTTTGTTGCCTATGAGTTTCCATTGGATTGATAGGCCAGGTATTGACTTTTGCTTTCGTTTGGCCATGTTGTGTGCGCAGTCACTAGGATTATGTGAATTAATGTAGAGTCAGTTTCACATTTCTCTGTGTTGGTGTAGTGGTAGGCTCTTTGCTTGGGCTGCGAGAGGTTGTGGGTTTGACTCTGAGGCAAGGCCCATGGACTTTTTATGGCTGCATGTAATTGCCTAGTCCAATGGACTGTGTTGCCTATGAGTTTCCATTGGATTGATAGGCCAGGTACTGTCTTTTGTTTTCGTTTGGCCATGTTGTGTGCGCACTCACTAGGATTATGTGAATTAATGTAGAGGCAGGTTCACATTTCTCTGTGTTGGTGTAGTGGTAGGCTCTTTGCTTGAGCTGCGAGAGGTTGTGGGTTTGACTCTGAGGCAAGGCCCATGGACTTTTTATGGCTGCATGTTATTGCCTAGTCCAATGGACTGTGTTGCCTATGAGTTTCCATTGGATTGATAAGCCAGGTACTGTCTTTTGCTTTTGTTTAGCCATGTTGTGTGCGCAGTCGGTAGGATTATGTGAATTAATGTAGAATCAGTTTCCAACTTCTCTGTGTTGGTTTAGTGGTAGGCTCTTTGCTTGTTCTCCAAGAGGTTGTGGGTTCGACTCTGAGGCAAGGCCCATGAACTTTGTATGGCTGCATGTATTTGCCTAGTCTAATGGACTGTGTTGCCTATGAGTTTCCATTGGATTGATAGGCCAGATAATGTCTTTTGCATTTGTTTCGCCATGTTGTGTGCACAGTCACTAGGATTATGTGAACTAATGTAAACTCAGTTTCCAACTTGTCTGTGTTGTTGTAGTGGTAGGCTCTTTGCTTGGGATGCGAGAAATTGTGGGTTTGACTCTGAGGCAAAGCCCATGGACTTTGTATGGCTGCATGTAATTGTTTAGTCCAATGGACTGTGTTGCCTACGAGTTTCCATTGGCTTGATAGGCCAGGTAATGTCTTTTGCTTTTGTTTGGCCATGTTGTGTGCGCAGTCGCTAGGAATATGTAAATTAATGTAGACGCAGCTTCCTACTTTTTTGTGTTGGTGTAGTTGTAAGCTCTTTGCTTGTTCTGCCAGAGGTTGTGGGTTTGACTCTGAGGCAAGGCCCATGGACTTTGTATGGCTGCATGTAATTGCCTAGTCCAATGGACTATGTTGTATATGAGTTTCCATTGGATTGATAGGCCAGGGACTGTCTTTTGCTTTTGTTTGGCCATGTTGTGTGTGCAGTCACTAGGATTATGTGAATTTATGTTGAGTCAGTTTCGCTCTTCTCTGTGTTGGTTTAGTGGTAGGCTCTTTGCTTGGGCTACAAGAGGTTGTGGGTTCGACTCTGAGGCAAGGCCCATGGACTTTGTATGGTTGCTTGTAATTGCCTAGTCCAATTGATTGCTTTGCCTATGAGTTTCTATTGGATTGATAGGCCAGGTACTGTCTTTTGCTTTTGTTTGGCCATGTTGTGTGCGCAGTCACTAGGATTATGTGAATTAATGTAGAATCAGTTTTTCACTTCTCTGTGTTGGTGTATTGGTAGGCTCTTTGCTTGGGCTACGAGAGGTTGTGGGTTCGACTCTGGGGCAAGGCCCATGGGCTTTGTATGGCTGCATTTAATTGCCTAGTCTAATGTACTGTGTTACCTATGAGTTTCCATTGGATTGATAGGCCGGGTACTGTCTTTTGCTTTTGTTTGGCCATGTTGTGTGCGCAGTCACTAGGATTATGTGAATTAATGTAGAGTCGGTTTCCAACTTCTCTGTGTTGGTTTAGTGGTAGGCTCTTTGCTTGTTCTCCAAGAAGTTGTGGGTTCGACTCTGAGGCAAGGCCCATGAACTTTGTATGGCTGCATGTATTTGCCTAGTCTAATGGACTGTGTTGCCTATGAGTTTCCATTGGATTGATAGGCCAGGTATTGTCTTTTGTTTGGCCATGTTGTGTGCGCAGTCGGTAGGATTATGTGAATTAATGTAGAATCAGTTTCCCACTTATCTGTGTTGGTGTAGTGGTAGGCTCTTTGCTTGGCTGCGAGAGGTTGTGGGTTTGACTTTGAGGCAAGGCCCATGGACTTTGTATGTCTCCATGTAATTGTCTAGTTCAATGGACTGTGTTGCCTATGAGTTTCCATTGGCTTGATAGGCCAGGTAATGTCTTTTGCTTTTGTTTGGCCATGTTGTGTGCACATTCACTAGGATTATGTGAATTAATGTAGACGCAACTTCCTACTTCTTTGTGTTGGTGTAGTTGTAGGCTCTTTGCTTGTTCTGCCAGAGGTTGTGGGTTTGACTCTGAGGCAAGGCCCATGGACTTTGTATGGCTGCATGTAATTGCCAAGTCCAATGGACTGTGTTGCCTACGAGTTTCCATTGGATTGATAGGCCAGGTATTGTCTTTTGCTTTTGTTTGGCCATGTTGTGTGCGCAGTCACTAGGATTATGTGAATTAATGTAGATTCCGTTTCCCACTTCTCTGTGTTGGTGTAGTGGAAGCTGCTTTGCTTGGCTGCGAGAGGTTGTGGGTTTGACTCTGCGGCATGGCCCATGGACTTTGTATGGCTGCATGTAATCGCCTAGTTCAATGGACTGTGTTGCCTATGAGTTTCCATTGGCCTGATAGGCCAGGTAATGTCTTTTGCTTTTGTTTGGCCATGTTGTGTGCGCATTCACTAGGATTATGTGAATTAATGTAGACGCAGCTTCCTACTTCTTTGTGTTGGTGTAGTTGTAGGCTCTTTGCTTGTTCTGCCAGAGGTTGTGGGTTTGACTCTGAGGCAAGGCCCATGGACTTTGTGAGGCTGCATGTAATTGCCTATTCCAATGGGCTATGTTGTCTATGAGTTTCCATTGGATTGATAGGCAAGGGACTGTCTTTAGCTTTTGTTTGGCCATGTTGTGTGCGCAGTCACTAGGATTATGTGAATTTATGTTGAGTCAGTTTCGCACTTCTCTGTGTTGGTGTAGTGGTAGGCTCTTTGCTTGGGCTGTAAGAGGTTGTGGGTTTGACTCTGAGGCAAGGCCCATGGACTTTGTATGGCTGCATGTAATTGCCTAGTCCAATGGATTGATAGGCCAGGTACTGTCTTTTGTTTTCGTTTGGCCATGTTTTGTGCGCAGTCACTGGGATTATGTGAGTTAATGTAGAGACAGTTTCACACTTCTGTGTTGCTGAAGTGGTAGGCTTTTTTGTTGGGCTGCGAGAGGTTGTGAGTTCGACTCTGAGGCAAGGCCCATGGACTTTTTATGGCTGCATGTAATTGCCTAGTCCAATGGACTTTGTTGCCTATGAGTTTCCATTGGATTGATAGGCCAGGTGCTTTCTTTTGCTTTTGTTTGGCCATGTTGTGTGCGCAGTCACTAGGAATATGTGAATTAATGTAGAGTCAGTTTCACATTTCTCTTTGTTGGTGTAGTGGTAGGCTCTTTGCTTGGGCTTTGAGAGGTTGTGGGTTTGACTCTGAGGCAAGGCCCATGGACTTTTTATGGCTGCATGTAATTGCCTAGTCCAATGGACTTTGTTGCCTATGAGTTTCCATTGGATTGATAGGCCAGGTATTGACTTTTGCTTTCGTTTGGCCATGTTGTGTGCGCAGTCACTAGGATTATGTGAATTAATGTAGAGTCAGTTTCACATTTCTCTGTGTTGGTGTAGTGGTAGGCTCTTTGCTTGGGCTGCGAGAGGTTGTGGGTTTGACTCTGAGGCAAGGCCCATGGACTTTTTATGGCTGCATGTAATTGCCTAGTCCAATGGACTGTGTTGCCTATGAGTTTCCATTGGATTGATAGGCCAGGTACTGTCTTTTGTTTTCGTTTGGCCATGTTGTGTGCGCACTCACTAGGATTATGTGAATTAATGTAGAGGCAGGTTCACATTTCTCTGTGTTGGTGTAGTGGTAGGCTCTTTGCTTGAGCTGCGAGAGGTTGTGGGTTTGACTCTGAGGCAAGGCCCATGGACTTTTTATGGCTGCATGTTATTGCCTAGTCCAATGGACTGTGTTGCCTATGAGTTTCCATTGGATTGATAAGCCAGGTACTGTCTTTTGCTTTTGTTTAGCCATGTTGTGTGCGCAGTCGGTAGGATTATGTGAATTAATGTAGAATCAGTTTCCAACTTCTCTGTGTTGGTTTAGTGGTAGGCTCTTTGCTTGTTCTCCAAGAGGTTGTGGGTTCGACTCTGAGGCAAGGCCCATGAACTTTGTATGGCTGCATGTATTTGCCTAGTCTAATGGACTGTGTTGCCTATGAGTTTCCATTGGATTGATAGGCCAGATAATGTCTTTTGCATTTGTTTCGCCATGTTGTGTGCACAGTCACTAGGATTATGTGAACTAATGTAAACTCAGTTTCCAACTTGTCTGTGTTGTTGTAGTGGTAGGCTCTTTGCTTGGGATGCGAGAAATTGTGGGTTTGACTCTGAGGCAAAGCCCATGGACTTTGTATGGCTGCATGTAATTGTTTAGTCCAATGGACTGTGTTGCCTACGAGTTTCCATTGGCTTGATAGGCCAGGTAATGTCTTTTGCTTTTGTTTGGCCATGTTGTGTGCGCAGTCGCTAGGAATATGTAAATTAATGTAGACGCAGCTTCCTACTTTTTTGTGTTGGTGTAGTTGTAAGCTCTTTGCTTGTTCTGCCAGAGGTTGTGGGTTTGACTCTGAGGCAAGGCCCATGGACTTTGTATGGCTGCATGAAATTGCCTAGTCCAATGGACTATGTTGTATATGAGTTTCCATTGGATTGATAGGCCAGGGACTGTCTTTTGCTTTTGTTTGGCCATGTTGTGTGCACAGTCACTAGGATTATGTGAACTAATGTAAACTCTGTACCAACTTCTCTGTGTTGGTGTAGTGGTAGGCTCTTTGCTTGGGCTACAAGAGGTTGTGGGTTCGACTCTGAGGCAAGGCCCATGGACTTTGTATGGCTGCATGTAATTGCCTAGTCCAATTGATTGCTTTGCCTATGAGTTTCTATTGGATTTATAGGCCAGGTAATGTCTTTTGCTTTTGTTTGGCCATGTTGTGTGCGCAGTCACTAGGATTATGTGAATTAATGTAGAATCAGTTTTCCACTTCTCTGTGTTGGTGTATTTGTAGGCTCTTTGCTTGGGCTACAAGAGGTTGTGGGTTCGACTCTGGGGCAAGGCCCATGGGCTTTGTATGGCTGCATGTATTTGCCTAGTCTAATGGACTGTGTTGCCTATGAGTTTCCATTGGATTGATAGGCCAGGTATTTTCTTTTGTTTGGCCATGTTGTGTGCGCAGTCGGTAGGATTATGTGAATTAATGTAGAATCAGTTTCCCACTTCTCTGTGTTGGTGTAGTGGTAGGCTCTTTGCTTGGCTGCGAGAGGTTGTGGGTTTGACTCTGAGGCAAGGCCCATGGACTTTGTATGGCTGCATGTAATTGCCTAGTCCAATGGACTGTGTTGCCTATGAGTTTCTATTGGATTTATAGGCCAGGTACTGTCTTTTGCTTTTGTTTGGCCATGTTGTGTGCGCAGTCACTAGGATTATGTGAATTAATGTAGAGTCAGGTTCACATTTCTCTGTGTTGGTGTAGTTGTAGGCTCTTTGCTAGAGCTGCGAGAGGTTGTGAGTTCAACTTTGAGGCAAGGCCCATGGACTTTGTATGGCTGCATGTTATTGCCTAGTCCAATGGACTATGTTACCTATGAGTTTCAATTGGAATGATAGGCCAGGTACTGTCTTTTGCTTTTGTTTGGCCATGTTGTGTGCGCAGTCACTAGGATTATGTGAATTAATGTAGAGTCAGTTTCACACTTCTCTGTGTTGATGTAGTGGTAGGCTTTTTTCTTGGGCTGCGAGAGGTTGTGAGTTCGACTCTGAGGCAAGGCCCATGGACTTTGTATGGCTGCATGTAATTGCCTAGTCCAATGGACTATGTTGTCTATGAGTTTCCATTGGATTGATAGGCCAGGGACTGTCTATTGCTTTTGTTTGGCCATGTTGTGTGCGCAGTCACTAGGATTATGTGAATTTATGTTGAGTCAATTTCGCACTTCTCTGTGTTGGTGTAGTGGTAGGCTCTTTGCTTGGGCTTTGAGAGGTATCATAGTTTTAAGGTTGAAGGGAGACTCTAAGTCCATCTAGTTCAACCCGTAGCCTAACATGTTGATCCAGAGGAAGGCAAAAAACCCCAATGTGGCAAACAAGTTCCAATGGGGAAAAAATTTCATTCCTGACTCCACATCCGGCAATCAGACTAGTTCCCTGGATCAATACCCTGTCATAAAATCTAATATACATAACTGGTTATATTAAATTTTTCAAGAAAGGCATCCAGGCTCTGCTTAAATGTTAGTAGTGAATCACTCATTACAACATCATGCGGCAGAGAATTCCATAGTCTCACTGCTCGTACAGTAAAGAATCCTCGTCTGTGATTATGATTAAACCTTCTTTCCTCAAGACGTAGCGGATGCCCCCGTGTTCCAGTCGCAGGCCTAGGTGTAAATAGATCTTTGGAAAGGTCTCTGTACTGTCCCCTCATATATTTATACATTGTGATTAGATCTCCCCTAAGCCTTCGTTTTTCCAGACTAAATAACCCCAAGTTTAATAACCTGTCTTCGTATTGCAGCCCCCCCATTCCTCTAATAATCTTGGTCGCTCTTCTTTGCACCCTCTCCAGTTCAGCTATGTCCTTCTTATATATCGGTGACCAGAATTGTACACAGTATTCTACGTGCGGTCGCACTAGTGACTTGTACAGAGGTAGAACTATATTTTTTTCATGAACACTTATACCTCTTTTAATACATCCCATTATTTTATTAGCCCTGGCAGCAGCTGCCTGACACTGTCCACTAAAGTGAAGTTTACCATCCACCCATACACCCAAGTCTTTTTCTGTGTCTGTTTTACCCAGTGTTCTACAATTAAGTACATAATCATAAATGTTATTTCCTCTACCCAAGTGCATGACCTTACATTTATCTACATTAAACTTCAATTGCCACTTCTCAGCCCAATCCTCCAATTTACATAAATCTCCCTGTAATATAAAATTATCCTCCTCTGTATTGATTACCCTGCAGAGTTTAGTATCATCTGCAAATATTGAAATTCTACTCCGCATGCCCCCAACAAGGTCATTTATAAATATGTTGAAAAGAAGCGGGCCCAATACTGACCCCTGTGGTACCCCACTATGAACTGAGACCCAGTCCGAGTACGTACCATTAATAACCACCCTTTGTTTCCTATCACTGAGCCAGTTTTTAACCCAGTTACACATATTTTCCCCTATCCCCATTATTCTCATTTTATGTACCAACCTTTTGTGTGGCACCGTATCAAAAGCTTTTGAAAAGTCCATATACACAACATCCACTGCATTTCCCTGGTCCAGGCTTGAACTTACCTCTTCATAGAAGCTGATCAAATTAGTTTGACAGGATCGATCCCTCATAAACCCATGTTGATACTCTGTCATAAGGTTATTTTTCTTGAGATACTCCAGTATAGCATCTCTCAAGAAACCCTCAAGGATTTTACCAACCGTAGAGGTTAAACTTACCGGCCTATAATTTCCCGGCTCAGTTTTTGTCCCCTTTTTGAATATTGGCACCACATTTGCTATGCGCCAGTCCTGCGGTACCGACCCTGTTATTAAGGAATCTGAGAAGATTAAAAATAATGGTCTATCTATCACAGAACTCAATTCCTGTAGTACTCTGGGGTGTATGCCATCCGGGCCCGGAGATTTGTCAACCTTAGTGATTTCGAGGCGGCGGCGTACTTCCTGCTGGGTTAAGCAGGTAATATTCAAGGGTGAATTTATGGCATCACTGGTCATGTCATCTGCCATGGCATTTTCTTGTATAAAAACCGTAGAAAAAAAGTCATTCAGCAGGTTGGCTTTACCCTCATCCCCTTCCACCATTTCACCAAGACTATTTTTAAGGGGGCCAACACTATCGCTTTTCAGTTTTTTACTGTTTATGTAGTTAAAGAATATTTTAGGATTATTTTTACTTTCTCTCGCAATGAGTCTCTCTGTCTCAAACTTAGCTAACTTAATTTGCTTTTTACATATTTTATTTAATTTTCTATAATTATATAATGCCTCATCACTACCTACCCTCTTTAATTCTTTTAAGGCTTTCTGTTTTTCTTTTATTGCTTCCCTTACAGCTCTATTTAGCCATAGGGGTTTCCTCCTATTTCTAGCATGTTTGTTCCCATAGGGTATATTTTCTGCACAAGCCCTATTCAGGATGCTCACAAAAGTCTCCCATTTGCTTTGTGTACTTTTATTACTTAGTACATCATCCCAGTTTATTGCACTAAGATCATCTCTCAACCGTTTAAAATTTGCTTTCCTGAAGTTTAGTGTCCTTGTAGCCCCTCTACTATACATCTTACTAAAGAATACATGAAAACTTATTATTTTGTGATCACTATTCCCCAAGTAACCCCCAACTTGTATATTTGATATGCGGTCTGGCCTATTGGTTAGTACAAGGTCTAGTAGTGCTCCCCCTCTTGTGGGGTCCTGTACCATTTGTGAAAGGTAATTATCTTTCATTGTTATCAAAAATCTATTTCCTTTGCTGGAACTGCAAGTTTCTGTTCCCCAATTTATATCAGGATAGTTAAAGTCCCCCATAATAATTACCTCTCCAAGACTCGCTGCTTTATCAATTTGCTTTATGAGTAGATTCTCTACCTCTTCCATAATATTCGGCGTCTTATAACACACCCCTATCAGTATTTTATTATTCATTCTCCCCCCCCTTATCTCCACCCAGGTAGTGGTTTTGACTCTGAGGCAAGGCCCATGGACTTTGTATGGCTGCATGTTATTGCCTAGTCCAAAGGATTGCGTTGCCTATGAGTTTTCATTGGATTAATAGGCCAGGTACTGTCTTTTGCTTTTGTTTGGCCATGTTGTGTGCGCAGTCACTAGGATTATGTGAATTAATGTAGAGTCATTCACCTAATTCTCTGTGTTGGTGTAGTGGTAGTCTCTTTGCTTAAGCTGCGAGAGGTTGTGGGTTCGACTCTGAGGCAAGGCCCATGGAGTTTGTATGGCTGCATGTAATCGCCTGGTTCAATTGACTGTGTTGCCTATGAGTTCCCATCGGATTGATAGGCCAGGTACTGTCTTTTGCTTTTGTTTGGCCATGTTGTGTGCGCAGTCACTAGGATTATGTGAACTAATGTAAACTTAGATTCCAACTTCTCTGTGTTGGTGTAGTGGTAGGCTCTTTGCTTGGGCTGCGAGAAATTGTGGGTTCGACTCTGAGGCAAGGCCCATGGAGTTTGTATGGCTGCATGTAATCGCCTAGTTCAATTGACTGTGTTGCCTATGAGTTTCCATTGGCTTGATAGGCTAGGTAATGTCTTCTGCTTTTGTTTGGCCATGTTGTGTGCGCAGTCACTAGGATTATGTGAATTAATGTAGACGCAGCTTCCTACTTCTTTGTGTTTTTGTAGTTGTAGGCTCTTTGCTTGTTCTGCCAGAGGTTGTGGGTTTGACTCTGAGGCAAGGCCCATGGACTTTGTATGGCTGCATGTAATTGCCTAGTCCAATGGACTATGTTGCCTATGAGTTTCCATTGGATTGATAGGCCAGGTACTGCCTTTTGCTTTTGTTTGACCATGTTGTGTGCGCAGTCACTAGGGTTATGGGAATTAATGTAGAGTCAGTTTCCCACTTCTCTGTGTTGGTGTAGTGGTAGGCTCTTTGCTTGGGCTGCGAGAGGTTGTGGGTTCGACTCTAATGCAAGGCTCATGGACTTTGAATGGCTGCATGTAATTGCTTAGTCCAATGGACTGTGTTGCCTATGAGTTTCTATTGGATTGATAGGCCAGTTACTGTCTTTTGTTTTCGTTTGGCCATGTTGTGTGCGCAGTCACTAGGATTATGTGAAATAATGTAGAGTCAGGTTTACATTTCTCTGTGTTGGTGTAGTGGTAGGCTCTTTACTTGAGCTGCGAGAGGTTGTGAGTTCGACTTTGAGGCAAGGCCCATGGACTTTGTATGGCTGCATGTAATTGCCTAGTCCAATTGATTGCTTTGCCTATGAGTTTCTATTGGATTGATAGGCCAGGTACTGTCTTTTTCTTTTGTTTGGCAATGTTGTGTGCGCAGTCACTAGGATTATGTGAATTAATGTAGAGTCATTCACCTACTTCTCTGTGTTGGTGTAGTGGTAGTCTCTTTGCTTAAGCTGCAAGAGGTTGTGGGTTCGACTCTGAGGCAAGGCCCCTGGAGTTTGTATGACTGCATGTAATTGCCTATTTCAATTAACTGTTTTGCCTATGAGTTCCCATTGGATTGATAGGCCAGGTACTGTCTTTTGCTTTTGTTTGGCCATGTTGTGTGGGCAGTCACTAGGATTATGTGAACTAATGTAAACTCAGTTTCCAACTTCTCTGTCTTGGTGTAGTGGTAGGCTCTTTGCTTGGGCTGCGAGAAATTGCGGGTTTGACTCTGAGGCAAAGCCCATGGACTTTATATGGCTGCGTGTAATTGCCTAGTCCAATGGACTGTGTTGCCTATGAGTTTCCATTGGATTGATTGGCCAGGTATTATCTTTTGTTTGGTTATGTTGTGTGCGCAGTCGGTAGGATTATGTGAATTAATGTAGAATCAGTTTCCCAGTTCTCTGTGTTGCTGTAGTGGAAGGCTCTTTGCTTAGCTGCAAGAGGTTGTGGGTTTGACTCTGAGGCAAGGCCCATGGAGTTTGTATGGCTGCATGTAATTGCCTAGTTCAATTAACTGTGTTGCCTATGAGTTCCCATTGGATTGATAGGCCAGGTACCGTCTTTTGCTTTTGTTTGGCCATGTTGTGTGCGCAGTCACTAGGATTATGTGAATTAATGTAGACGCAGCTTCCTACTTCTTTGTGTTGGTGAAGTTGTAGGCTCTTTGCTTGTTCTGCCAGAGATTGTGGGTATGACTCTGAGACAAGGCCCATGGACTTTGTATGGCTGCATGTAATTCCGTAGTCCATTGGACTATGTTGTCTATGAGTTTCCATTGGATTGATAGGCCAGGGACTGTCTTTTGTTTTCGTTTGGTCATGTTGTGTGCGCAGTCACTAGGATTATGTGAATTAATGTAGAGTCATTCTCTTCTCTGTGTTGGTGTAGTGGTAGGCTCTTTCCTTGGGTTACAAGAAGTTGTGGGTTTGACTTTGAGGCAAAGCCCATGGACTTTGTATGGTTGAATGTAATTGCCTAGTCCAATGGACTGTGTTGCCTATGAGTTTTCATTGAATGAATAGGCCAGGTATTGTCTTTTGTTTGGCCATGTTGTGTGCGCAGTCGGTAGGATTATGTGAATTAATGTAGAATCAGTTTCCCACTTCTCTGTGTTAGTGTAGTGGTAGGCTTTTTGCTTGGCTGCGAGAAGTTGTGGGTTTGACTCTGAGGCAAGGCCCATGGACTTTGTATGTCTCCATGTAATTGTCTAGTCCAATGGACTGTGTTGCCTATGAGTTTCCATTGGATTGATAGGCCAGGTACTGTCTTTTGCTTTTGTTTGGCCATGTTGTGTGCGCAGTCACTAGGATTATGTGAATTAATGTAGAAATGGTTTTCCACTTCTCTGTGTTGGTGTATTGGTAGGCTCTTTGCCTTGGCTATGAGAGGTTGTGGGTTTGACTCTGGGGCAAGGCCCATGGGCTTTGTATGGCTGCATGTAATTGCCTAGTCCAATGTACTGTGTTACCTATGAGTTTCCGTTGGATTGATAGGCCACGTACTGTCTTTTGCTTTTGTTTGGCCATGTTGTGTGCGCAGTCACTAGGATTATGTTAATTAATGTAGAGTCGGTTTCCAACTTCTCTGAGTTGGTTTAGTGGTAGGCTCTTTGCTTGTTCTCCAAGAGGTTGTGGGTTCGACTCTGAGGCAATGCCCATGAACTTTACATGGCTGCATGTAAGTGCCTAGTCTAATGGACTGTGTTGCCTATGAGTTTCCATTGGATTGATAGGCCAGATAATGTCTTTTGCATTTGTTTGGCCATGTTGTGTGCGTAGTCACTAGGATTATGTGAATTAATGTAGAGTCATTCACCTACTTCTCTGTGTTGGTGTAGTGGTAGGCTCTTTGCCCTGGCTACGAGAGTTTGTGGGTTCGACTCTGGGGCAAGACCCATGGGCTTTGTATGGCTGCATGTAATTGCCTAGTCCAATGTACTGTGTTACCTATGAGTTTCCATTGGATTGATAGGCTAGGTACTGTCTTTTGCTTTTGTTTGGCCATGTTGTGTGCGCAGTCACTAGGATTATGTTAATTAATGTAGAGTCGGTTTCCAACTTCACTGAGTTGGTTTAGTGGTAGGCTCTTTGCTTGTTCTCCAAGAGGTTGTGGGTTCGACTCTGAGGCAAGGCCCATGAACTTTGTTTGGCTGCATGTAATTGCCTAGTCTAATGGACTGTGTTGCCTATGAGTTTCCATTTGATTGAATGGCCAGGTACTGTCTTTTGTTTTCGTTTGGCCATGTTGTGTGCGCAGTCACTAGGATTATGTGAATTAATGCTATTGGATTTTTCAAGTCAGTATTCACACAGCAGTTTCTGCTATTTCATGTATTCCCCTTACATAGTCACTGGTGTGCATACCTTATCTCCCCATAGTGATGTTTTTTTAGGTTTTTGCACCCAGTTCGGACTTAGAATGGTGTTCCAAACGTTATTCCTATTTGTTAGTATTTTTTCGTTTGTGAACCCTCCCCAACCACACCTATTGCCAATCCATATCATACGCATAAATAGCCTGGGTCTCAGCTTCCCATACACGGTAGGTTTTTTAACTGCATGAGAGGACACACACAAGCTAGGGACCCCAACGTAGAGAAATACTTTGGCGTAGTGTTGGGGCTCTATTGCATTGATCAATTCAGTAGCTAAATTTCTCTTGATTCATATGTTCATGGCAGTAATGCAGATTCCATTTTTCACATATTCACTCTTGCATATAGCTATTGAATTTTTCAAGTCAGTATTCACACAGCAGTTTCTGCTATTTCATGTATTCCCCTTACATAGTCACTGGTGTGCATACCTTATCTCCCCATAGTGCCTGGGATCTGACCCAGACACTAGCAGTTTTGCACTCCTACCCAAAACTGGGCTGTTCCCTGAACTCACTACCTCCACGGTTCAACTCTTAACTGAACTTCAACTAACTAACTGGTTTTCCCACCTCCAGGCCTGTGAACTCCTTGGTGGGTGGGGCCAACCGCCTGGCACCGCCCCACCTGGTGTGGACATCAGCCCCTGGAGGGAGGCAACAACGGTTTTGTGTCTGACTAGTGTAACTATCCGGGAAAGGGGGTGTGTGTGTGTGTTATGTCTGTGACTAACTGGCTAGTCCAGGGCGTCACACTTGCACCCCCTTCTTGTGATGTGAAGGTGTGTAGTCAGTGCCTACGTGTAATTCCTGACACCACTCCTCTGGCTGACTTGGTGAGCTGTCACTGACTGGGTGGGGTGCAGTAATGGTGGATGCTGCTGCTGCTTGGATAGCATGTGTATCTACTGTGAACAGCTTATCAATGGTGGCAAATCGGGGCAGCTTAACCTCTTGCTCTCCGCAGTTCAACACTCTCACGCGCACTCTTCCCTTCCGTATTAATGAATAAAACTGTGATATAAATAGTATATAGATACCCCACAAATGCAGATAAAGGTAGGTTATGGGAAAAGGGAGAAGAGGGAAACAGGAAAATAGTGTAATAAAGTATACCTTCCAGGGGGGAGAGGAAATGGCAGCACAGCCAGTGGAGGTGAAGCAAGGGGAAGCCTGCAACTAAATTGTTGAGAGCATTATCACATGGTGACTGAGCCTGATTGTAATGGGAGCATAGAGGTGCCGATCCTGTCTTACCTGCGTTGGTGTAGAAGTGGGTTTCCAGTGGTGGAGTCAGCTGTGTGCAGTGGTGGCTGTGGGTTCTTTTATGTGCGACCGTAGTAATAGCTGCGCCCACTTCCTGTATGGGAGTGGAATGCAGTGAGGCTAATGGAACGCACGTCCACGTGCCGCGCCCCTGAAGGTAATACCGATCATTGAATACAAAAAAATTTCTCATACTACTGTATGGGGGTCCCTATATTTAATATGATATCCAAGCCACAGCATCCACCGTTACTTCACCACACCCATTCAGTGACAGCTCACCAAGTCAACCAGAGGAGTGGTGTAAGGAATTACACGTAGGCACTGACTCCACACCTTCACATCACAAGAAGCGGGTCCACAGGGTAGTGCAAGAATACGAGCAAGTCTTCAGCAAACATCCGCTAGACTTTGGGAGAATAAAAGGGGTCCATATTCATGGTTTAAGAACTTGGGTTCTAACGTGCCCAGAGTATGCTCCACTCTATGCTCCCTTTACAATCAGGCTCAGTCACCATGTGATAACGCTCTCAACTCTTTAGTTGCAGGCTTCCTTTTGCTTCACCTCCACTGGCTGTGCTGCCATTTCCTCTCACCCCCAGAAGGTATACTTTATTACACTATTTTCCTCTTTCCCTGTTCCCCCTTTTCCCATAACCTACCTTTATTTACAATTGTGGGGTATCTATATGATATTTACATCATAGTTTTATTCATTAGTGCGGAAGGGAAGAGTGCCCGTGAGAGTGTTAAACTGCGGAGAGCAGGAGGTTAAGCTGCCCCGACTTGCCACCATTGATAAGCTGTTCACAGTAGATACACATGCTATCCAAGTAGCAGCATCCACTATTACTGCACCCCACCCAGTCAGTGACTGCTCACCAAGTCAGCCAGAGGAGTGGTGTAAGGAATTACACGTAGGCACTGACTCCACACCTTCACATCACAAGAAGCGGGTCCACAGGGTAGTGCAAGAATACGAGCGAGCAAGTCTTCAGCAAACATCCGCTAGATTTTGGGGGAATAAAAGGGGTCCAACACTACATCCCCACAGGTGCACACCCACCCATCAAAGAGAGCTATAAGCCAATACCACCTTCACATTACCAGTGTACCAAGGACATGTTGAGCAACATGAAGGCGGCTGGGGTTATCCGTGACAGTTGTAGCCTTTGGGCAGCTCCGTTGGTCCTGTTAAAGAAGAAGGACAGCACCACTCCCCCGTATTGAGGAATCGCTAGCTGCATTGAGAACTGCAAATTATTTTTCTACCCTTGATCTCACTAGTCACTATTGGCTAGTGTCCGTTGCTGAGGCAGACCGGGGGAAGACCGCCTTTGCCACCCCTATGGCGCTGGAGGTCGGCAGACTGTTGTTCAAAAGCAGTGTCTGACGAACAAATTTGCTTCATCCTGAGGAACTGGCCAGTCGGTACGGCCCGGATGGTGGAGGGGGTATGAGCAGAAGAAGCATGCAGCAGTGCGTTGACTGATGTTTCCTTCCTATGGACGTCGGTCTGAACAATTCGCTCAGAACCGAATGAAATTTTAATATCCAGGAAGTCAACGCAACTGCTGCTATGCTTATGCGTCAATCTGATGTTAAAGGTGTTGTTATTAAGTTCCTCCATAAATGTCTCGAGCTGCTCCACAGTGCCCTGCCAAAAAATCAAAATATCATCAATATACCTTAGCCAGCACTGCACATGGGCGCCAGCCCCTGCACCTCCGTCACCAAAAACCAACCAATCCCAGTACCTCTGCCTTCTATCTAGGTGCCTTGAGTTATGTCCTGTAAACTGTCACAGCGACCCAGACACACATGTGTAGTAGGGGAATATCCCTGCTGAGATGCCAGTGCTAGAGCACTCGTTTGCTGTGGAGTTGAACGCTATGTGAGCAGTTCTTACCTTCAATGAGCAGAAGTCTCTTTTTTCAGATTTCAATATCTCTGTGGGTATCTGGCAGAAATATGGAATACTCTTTACTGCTAAGACCCTGTACACCACTCCCACTAAAGGGGGCTTTACACGCTGCGACATCGCTAATGCGGAGTCGTTGGGGTCACGGAATTTGTGACGCACATCCGGCCGCATTAGCGATGTTGCTGCGTGTGACACCGATGAGCGATTTTGCATCGTTGCAAAAACGTGCAAAATCGCTCATCGGTGACATGGGTCTCCATTCTCGATTATCGTTACTGCAGCAGTAACGATGTAGTTCGTCGCTCCTGCGGCAGCACACATCACTCCGTGTGACACCGCAGAAACGAGGAACCTCTCCTTACCTGCCTCCCAGCCGCTATGAGGAAGGAAGGAGGTGGGCGGGATGTTCCGGCCACTCATCTCCGCCCCTCCGCTGCTATTGGGCGGTCGCTCAGTGACGTCGCTGTGACGCCGCACGGACCGCCCCCTTAGAAAGGAGGCGGTTCGCCGGTCACAGCGACGTCGCCGGTCAGGTAAGTATGTGTGACGGGTCTGGTCGGTGTTGTGCGGCATGGGCAGCGATTTGCCCGTGTCGCGCAACAGATGGGGCGGGTACCCACACTAGCGATATCGGGACCGATATCGCAGTGTGTAAAGTAGCCTTTAGTCACATGACCAAGACTGTATCTGTGTCCCTACAACACACTTGAGACAAATGTGTGTGTGAGCCTGCATTGTGGGGTATATATAATATATTATAGAGCTGGGAAGGATCATTCTAAGCAGTGAGCTGTTCCAGTATTTGTAGGAAAATACCCAGTAGAAGCATCAAACACAGCACCAATACCTCCCATCAGTATCCCACCACAGTGCCATGTAACCCATGCCCTACACTCCCATCTACACCAATACTATACAGGCACAAACTAGTATATCTGACTAAAAGCCCCCAAAATATGAAGAACGGCCTATAGTTGAGTGTGGATATAAAATCTATGTGAGCAGAGCTAGAATAGAAATCACTGATCGCATTGAAGTCATTCTGACCATAAATCACCATGATATCAAGGTGAGGAGTTGTGTGTTACTGCTGGGAGGAAAGGGTTAACAGTGGAATATTAAGGTGCATTTCTGTGTGCAGTGTTACTAGTCAATGTAACAATTCAATATGAGCTGCTCTTGGTGCCGGGGGAGGGAGATGCTCTCCTGAGCAAGATAGATGGGGAATGAACATGATATTTATATAGTGTAAGGCAGGGGGTCTCAAACTCGGCTGGGTGTATGGGCCGCACAGAGGAAAAAAATAATTTGGGGGGCTGCATTCTTTGCAGGACAAAGTGACATTTTTATTGGTACCATATATATATATTTTTTTCACACACCTTTGGATGACTGATTTTCAACATTTTTCACTTGTTTATTATAACAAATGTGCACATTCTTTGGTTAAATCTAAAAAAAAAAAATTTGATGTTAAAAAAAAGTCATGCCTTATTTTGTTTTTTTTTACATTTTATCCCTTTCTTTTAACTAATAGTGTTACAATTATGACGCTAGCGTTTTGTGAAGGGAATGCTTTGCCTACTTCCGTGACTATGGCCTTCCGGAACTGCTGCATTTTGGCTGACCTCTCCGCCTCGGGAATAAGAGACATAAAGTTCTCCTTGTAGCGTGGGTCTAACAGTGTTACCAACCAGTAATGATTGTCGGCCAAGATGTTCTTAACGCGAGGGTCACGAGACAGGCAGCTTACCATAAAGTCATCCATGTGCGCCAGACTCTTAACAGCCATCACTTCAGTATCCAGACCAACACGATGACTGAACATGCTGTCCTCCTCCTTCTCCTCCTCCTCCTCCTCCTCCTCCTCCTCCTCATCATCTACCCTGTCCTCTGGCCAGCCACGCTGAACTGAGCATATGATTGGTATGCATGTCATATCCTCAATTTGGCCGGAGAGTTGCTCCATGTCTTCATCCTCCTCCTCGTCATAGTCCTCCACTGCACGTTGTGATGAGACGAGGCTGGACTGTGTGTTATCACCCACACCCACTACTGTTTCTTGCTCCAACTCATCGTGTTCCGCCTGCAATGCATCATGTTTGGTTTTGAGCAGAGACCGTTTTAGAAGGCAGAGAAGCGGTATGGTGACGCTAATAATGGCGTCATCGCCGCTCACCATCTTGGTGGAGTCCTCAAAGTTTTGGAGGATGGTACATAGGTCGGACATCCATCTCCACTCCTCAGGTGTTATGTGTGGAGTTTGACCCATTTCCCGACGGCTTAGGTGATGCAGGTACTCAACAACTGCCCTCTTCTGCTCACATATCCTGATCAACATGTGCAGAGTTGAATTCCAACGCGTGGGGACATCACACACCAGTCTGTGAGCCGGAAGATGCAAACGACGCTGAAAGCCGGCAAGGCCGGCTGAAGCAGTAGGTGACTTTCGAAAATGTGCAGACAGGCAGCGAACTTTTACCAGCAGATCAGACAGCTCTGGGTATGACTTTAGAAACCGCTGAACCACGAGGTTGAGCACATGGGCCATGCATGGAACATGTGTCAGCTGGCCTCGCCTCAAAGCCGCCACCAGGTTCCGGCCATTGTCACACACAACCTTTCCTGGCTTTAGGTTCAGAGGTGTGAGCCAGTGATCTGCATGCTGTTTTAGAGCTGTCCACACCTCTTCTGCATTGTGGGGTTTGTCACCTATGCAGATTAGCTGCAGCACAGTCTGTTGCCGCTTCGCCGAGGCAGTGCTGCAGTGCTTCCAGCTTGGGACTGGTGTGGAGGGTAAAGTGGATGAGGATGCGCAGGAGGAGGAGGAGGCTGAAGAGCATGACATTCCGGAGCTGTAGAGTGTGGGTGAAACCCTGACTGAGGTAGGGCCTGCAAACCTTGGTGTGGGAAGGACTTGTTCCGTTCCTCGCTCAAACTGGGTCCCAGCTGGGCTGGGCTGGGTCCCTACCCGGCTGGGTAGGGCGTTGTGGGGGGTTTGTCTATCTCCGTTTGAGGTGAGTTTGTTTAAGTTAGCCTTTCTTTGGCGTTTTTTGGAGCCCTGCGGGTTGGGGAGTTGGTATCGCCCAGTAAGGCGTTCCCCGGGGGCTTGGATTGGGGTGACATTATGTCAGTGGAAAACGGAGTTGAATTTTGGATTAGGAAATCGAAAACTGATCAGAGAGGTGTGGGTAGACTAGTCCGTTTGGGGATGGTTGTGGCATCTGATATGTGCCCGTTCAAGTGTCTCGGGAATTTTCAACAGATCCGTCCGAAGGTGGATGGCCCCTTATTATGTCACGAGGATGGGTCCTTTTTATCGAGATACCAATTTGTGAGTGTTTTTAGGGCATGTTTGAAGTCGTTTGGGTTAGATCCGAAGTCTTTCGGATTGGGGCAGCGACGGAGGCCTCTATATGCGGCCTACCGGAGGAGACAGTTAAGCAGATTGGTAGGTGGAAGTCGCAGCGCTTTAAGTCGTATGTACGTCCCCAGGTGGTTGTTGGCAATTGAGGGGAAAAGGGGGGGTATTAGGGTAGCAATGGGGGGGGGTGAGAGTGTGTGTTTTTTGTCAATTTGGTTTGGTGAGGCAATAAAATGGTGTCGTCTGTACATTTTGTATTGCAGAAGCACCCCCTCTTCCTTCCCTGGTCTGGATCCTTGGCCACTCTTATGTGTATTGGGGAGCCCGACGAGCGGACGCGAGATGGAACGGGAGACAGCTAGGTTTTGAGAAGGACCTGGCTCTCGTGCGATGGCTCGGTGTTCGGGGGTTAGGGTGGAACAGGGTGTTGCAGGAGGTGCATAGATACGCCCGGTTGGACAGACCTCCTGACATGTTAGTGTTGCATGCCGGGGGGAATGATTTGGGTGGGCGTCCTTTTCGAATCTTGATAAAGGACATCAAACATGATTTGTTACGGTTATGGGTGTCGTTTCCAGGTCTAACGATAGTCTGGTCGGAGATAGTAGCGAGAAAGAGTTGGCAGAAAGCGCGGTCAGTTGACAGGTTGAACAAGGCGCGGGCGAAGGTTAATAGGGCGATCTCGAAGTTTGTTAGTCGGAACGGGGGTATAGCAATACGGCATGTTGAGTTGGAAAGGACGGAAGAGGAATTTTGGTTGGCTGACGGGGTACACCTTAATGCGGTGGGAACTGACTTATGGGCTCTTGGCTTGCAGGGAGGTATTGAGAGGGCCCTTTGGTTGCGGGGGGTCTCAGGCACTTGAAGGGTTTCAAGGTGCCTTCGTTGTGGTGTTGTTTATTGGTGGGTCCTTGAAGTTGGTTTAAAATTGGTTCGGGGATTCATCCGGGTATGGATCCCCTCATTGGCAGAATTGATGGTCCCCTGGTGATTTTGGGGGGGAACCCCGACGGGGTATGTCGGGGCCCCTGGGGGTGTGGTTGGGGTTGACGGAGGATTAACCCTTACCATTTGGTGCTCCTGAGCCAGTGTGGGTAACGGCTGGGAGCAAGTTGAGGTTTTTTATTGCTCGGTTATGGGAATCACCAGGGTTTTGGTAGCTTCAAGGACCTTACCACATTGCAAATTTTATTGGTTATGTATTCTTGTTAATAAAATGGCTGCTATGGCCAAAATTATCCAAAGATAAATTTGTGTCTGTGTAATTACTTTTAAATAAGAAATGGGAATGGAGGTGTGGGGTATAAAAGGAAGACCGGAGTCAACAATTCCAGGGTCAAGCATGTTTATTTGCCTAAGCTTCGTTCCAGGGTAGAAAGGGTAAGAGTGCCTTTCAGAATTCGAAGTGGTCGGACTGTACGGGCCACCAAGAACTGCAGGAGAGCTTGAACATCTTCCCATGGATTTGCGACATCCTCCCTCATCAGTTACGTAGGTAAGCAGGTTCTCAGCATTGCAGCCCATTTGTTATCTTAAGTTAGTTAAGCGGGGTTAACTAACCTGTCAGTTCAGCCTCAGGTCTAAAGCAGAGGCCTGGACTCCACTCCTTACTCCTCACTCCACCACTCTCCTTAAAAACAACTGACTCCTTTTTCCTGCCCCGGGGTCTCCAGACCCCTAGGTGGGCGTTTCCTTCCGTCTGGTCCTGCCCACTGGTGTGCCTGTCTTTCCCTGGGGGAGGTGACTAGGGTTTTCTGGTTGGCTTTGTGTGACTTAGGTGAGGGAAGTTGTTATGCGGGGGCCTATGTGTGACTACCTGCAGTGTCAGGGCGTCACATATGTATGTGTGTATGTCTGCTAAAGGAATCCGCACCGTCATATTTACAAACACAAAATGTTGACTCTATGCACAGAAGAGAGTCATTCTATTTACATGATTTGTGTTTTTTTACCTTTTAAAACTATCATTAAATGTTAAGTTTTAGTTAGGGATTTATGCTTCTGTCTGTCTCTCTCCCAGTCTCTGTCATCTGTCTGTCTCTGTGTGTCTCTATCTCTATCCATGTCTGTCTGTCTCTCTATCTCTGTCTGTCTCTCTGTGTCTGTCTGTCTCTCTCTCTCTTTGTGGCTGTCTGTTTCTATGTCTGTCTGTCTCTTTTCCAGGCCTGTCTCTTTTCCAGGTCTGTCTCTTTTCCAGGTCTGTCTCTTTCCCTGTCTGTCTGTCTCTTCCCCTGTCTGTCTCTTCCCCTGTCTGTCTCTTCCCCTGTCTGTCTCTGTATTTCTTTGTCTGTCTCTGTCTTTCTCTTCCCCTGTCTGTCTCTTTCCCTGTCTCTCTCTGCCTGTCTCTCTTTGTCTCTCTCTGTCTGACTCATTCCCCGTTTGTCTCTTTCCCTGTCTATCTCTGTATTTCTTTGTCTGTCTCTATCTGTCTGTCTCTCTCTGTCTGTCTCTTCCCCTGTCTGTCTCTTTCCCTGTCGGTCTGCCTTTTCTCCTGCCTGTCTCTGTATGTTTGTCTCTGTCTGTTTCCCTATCTGCCTCTGTCTCTTTCTCTGTCTCTGTCTGTCTGCCTTTTTTCCCTGTCTATCTCTGTCTGTCTCTTTCCCTGTCTGCCTCTGTCTGTTTGTCTCTGTCTCTTTCCCTGTCTGTCTATGCCTATCTGTCTCTGTCTGTTTGTCTCTCAGTCTGTGTCTGTCTCTCTCTATCTGTCTCCCCACTGACATCATATTATCTCACACATAGATAGATAAGAATGATTATATGTATTGTAGAAATGTCTCCTATCATGTTCCCTAATTTTTTATTATGTCCACATCCTGGTCCCCATCTTGGACATCATAACAAACGTGCACTTTTTTGTTTAATTTACACATTGGACCATAGGAAAAATGACACTACAGCTACAGAGATGACCGTCTGATAGCCCAGCTCGACTATCCATCTCTACTGAAGACCCTTTCAGCTTTTTAAGAGTTGGGTGGAGGACATCATCTCTGAAAATAGGGTCCCACAGCTGCACCCCATCAGTGTGAGCAGGACTCTTAGGACTCTTAGAAGAGTCAATGCTCTGAGACCATGGGGGGCGCTTAGCCCCCTCTCTTCGTCACTGAGGATGATTTCATTTTTCAGGGATTAGAGAGGGTGGTCCTTGTGGTGGACTGCAGGTATGGAGAGCTGTTGTCATCGTATTAAATAGATAAGAATGATTATATGTATTGTAGAAATGTCTCCTATCATGTTCCCTAATTTTTTATTATGTCCACATCCTGGTCCCCATCTTGGACATCATAACAAACGTGCACTTTTTTGTTTAATTTACACATTGGACCATAGGAAAAATGACACTACAGCTACAGAGGTGACCGTCTGATAGCCCAGCTCGACTATCCATCTCTACTGAAGACCCTTTCAGCTTTTTGAAAGTTGGGTGGAGGACATCATCTCTGAAAATAGGGTCCCACAGCTGCACCCCATCAGTGTGAGCAGGAATCTTAGGACTCTTAGAAGAGTCAATGCTCTGAGACCATGGGGGGCGCTTAGCCCCCTCTCTTCGTCACTGAGGATGATTTCATTTTTCAGGGATTAGAGAGAGTGGTCCTTGTGGTGGACTGCAGGTATGGAGAGCTGTTGTGATCGTATTAGATAGATAAGAATGATTATATGTATTGTAGAAATGTCTCCTATCATGTTCCCTAATTTTTTATTATGTCCACATCCTGGTCCCCATCTTGAACATCATAACAAACGTGCACTTTTTTGTTTAATTTACACATTGGACCATAGGAAAAATGACACTACAGCTACAGAGGTGACCGTCTGATAGCCCAGCTCGACTATCCATCTCTACTGAAGACCCTTTCAGCTTTTTGAGAGTTGGGTGGAGGAAATCATCTCTGAAAATAGGGTCCCACAGCTGCACCCCATCAGTGTGAGCAGGACTCTTAGGACTCTTAGAAGAGTCAATGCTCTGAGACCATTGGGGGCACTTAGTCCCCTCTCTTCATCACTGAGGATGATTTCATTTTTCAGGGATTAGAGAGGGTGGTCCTTGTGGTGGACTGCAGGTATGGAGAGCTGTTGTCATCGTATTAGATAGATAAGAATGATTATATGTATTGTAGAAATGTCTCCTATCATGTTCCCTAATTTTTTATTATGTCCACATCCTGGTCCCCATCTTGGACATCATAACAAACGTGCACTTTTTTGTTTAATTTACACATTGGACCATAGGAAAAATGACACTACAGCTACAGAGGTGACCGTCTGATAGCCCAGCTCGACTATCCATCTCTACTGAAGACCCTTTCAGCTTTTTGAGAGTTGGGTGGAGGACATCATCTCTGAAAATAGGGTCCCACAGCTGCACCCCATCAGTGTGAGCAGGACTCTTAGGACTCTTAGAAGAGTCAATGCTCTAAAACCATTGGGGGCACTTAGCCCCCTCTCTTCATCACTGAGGATGATTTCATTTTTCAGGGATTAGAGAGGGTGGTCCTTGTGGTGGACTGCAGATATGGAGAGCTTTTATCATCGTATTAGATAGATAAGAATGATTATATGTATTGTAGAAATGTCTCCTATCATGTTCCCTAATTTTTTATTATGTCCACATCCTGGTCCCCATCTTGGACATCATAACAAACGTGCACTTTTTTGTTTAATTTACACATTGGACCATAGGAAAAATGACACTACAGCTACAGAGGTGACCGTCTGATAGCCCAGCTCGACTATCCATCTCTACTGAAGACCCTTTCAGCTTTTTAAGAGTTGGGTGGAGGACATCATCTCTGAAAATAGGGTCCCACAGCTGCACCCCATCAGTGTGAGCAGGACTCTTAGGACTCTTAGAAGAGTCAATGCTCTGAGACCATGGGGGGCGCTTAGCCCCCTCTCTTCGTCACTGAGGATGATTTCATTTTTCAGGGATTAGAGAGGGTGGTCCTTGTGGTGGACTGCAGGTATGGAGAGCTGTTGTCATCGTATTAAATAGATAAGAATGATTATATGTATTGTAGAAATGTCTCCTATCATGTTCCCTAATTTTTTATTATGTCCACATCCTGGTCCCCATCTTGGACATCATAACAAACGTGCACTTTTTTGTTTAATTTACACATTGGACCATAGGAAAAATGACACTACAGCTACAGAGGTGACCGTCTGATAGCCCAGCTCGACTATCCATCTCTACTGAAGACCCTTTCAGCTTTTTGAGAGTTGGGTGGAGAACATCATCTCTGAAAATAGGGTCCCACAGCTGCACCCCATCAGTGTGAGCAGGACTCTTAGGACTCTTAGAAGAGTCAATGCTCTGAGACCATGGGGGGCGCTTAGCCCCCTCTCTTCGTCACTGAGGATGATTTCACTTTTCAGGGAATAGAGAGGGTGGTCCTTGTGGTGGACTGCAGGTATGGAGAGCTGTTGTCATCGTATTAGATAGATAAGAATGATTATATGTATTGTAGAAATGTCTCCTATCATGTTCCCTATTTTTTTATTATGTCCACATCCTGGTCCCCATCTTGGAAATCATAACAAACGTGCACTTTTTTGTTTAATTTACACATTGGACCATAGGAAAAATGACACTACAGCTACAGAGGTGACCGTCTGATAGCCCAGCTCGACTATCCATCTCTACTGAAGACCCTTTCAGCTTTTTGAGAGTTGGGTGGAGGACATCATCTCTGAAAATAGGGTCCCACAGCTGCACCCCATCAGTGTGAGCAGGAATCTTAGGACTCTTAGAAGAGTCAATGCTCTGAGACCATGGGGGGCGCTTAGCCCCCTCTCTTCGTCACTGAGGATGATTTCATTTTTCAGGGATTAGAGAGAGTGGTCCTTGTGGTGGACTGCAGGTATGGAGAGCTGTTGTGATCGTATTAGATAGATAAGAATGATTATATGTATTGTAGAAATGTCTCCTATCATGTTCCCTAATTTTTTATTATGTCCACATCCTGGTCCCCATCTTGAACATCATAACAAACGTGCACTTTTTTGTTTAATTTACACATTGGACCATAGGAAAAATGACACTACAGCTACAGAGGTGACCGTCTGATAGCCCAGCTCGACTATCCATCTCTACTGAAGACCCTTTCAGCTTTTTGAGAGTTGGGTGGAGGACATCATCTCTGAAAATAGGGTCCCACAGCTGCACCCCATCAGTGTGAGCAGGACTCTTAGGACTCTTAGAAGAGTCAATGCTCTGAGACCATTGGGGGCACTTAGCCCCCTCTCTTCATCACTGAGGATGATTTCATTTTTCAGGGATTAGAGAGGGTGGTCCTTGTGGTGGACTGCAGGTATGGAGAGCTGTTGTCATCGTATTAGATAGATAAGAATGATTATATGTATTGTAGAAATGTCTCCTATCATGTTCCCTAATTTTTTATTATGTCCACATCCTGGTCCCCATCTTGGACATCATAACAAACGTGCACTTTTTTGTTTAATTTACACATTGGACCACAGGAAAAATGACACTACAGCTACAGAGGTGACCGTCTGATAGCCCAGCTCGACTATGCATCTCTACTGAAGACCCTTTCAGCTTTTTGAGAGTTGGGTGGAGGACATCATCTCTGAAAATAGGGTCCCACAGCTGCACCCCATCAGTGTGAGCAGGACTCTTAGGACTCTTAGAAGAGTCAATGCTCTAAAACCATTGGGGGCACTTAGCCCCCTCTCTTCATCACTGAGGATGATTTCATTTTTCAGGGATTAGAGAGGGTGGTCCTTGTGGTGGACTGCAGATATGGAGAGCTTTTATCATCGTATTAGATAGATAAGAATGATTATATGTATTGTAGAAATGTCTCCTATCATGTTCCCTAATTTTTTATTATGTCCACATCCTGGTCCCCATCTTGGACATCATAACAAACGTGCACTTTTTTGTTTAATTTACACACATTGGACCATAGGAAAAATGACACTACAGCTACAGAGGTGACCGTCTGATAGCCCAGCTCGACTATCCATCTCTACTGAAGACCCTTTCAGCTTTTTGAGAGTTGGGTGGAGGACATCATCTCTGAAAATAGGGTCCCACAGCTGCACCCCATCAGTGTGAGCAGGACTCTTAGGACTCTTAGAAGAGTCAATGCTCTGAGACCATGGGGGGCGCTTAGCCCCCTCTCTTCGTCACTGAGGATGATTTCATTTTTCAGGGATTAGAGAGGGTGGTCCTTGTGGTGGACTGCAGGTATGGAGAGCTGTTGTCATCGTATTAAATAGATAAGAATGATTATATGTATTGTAGAAATGTCTCCTATCATGTTCCCTAATTTTTTATTATGTCCACATCCTGGTCCCCATCTTGGACATCATAACAAACGTGCACTTTTTTGTTTAATTTACACATTGGACCATAGGAAAAATGACACTACAGCTACAGAGGTGACCGTCTGATAGCCCAGCTCGACTATCCATCTCTACTGAAGACCCTTTCAGCTTTTTGAGAGTTGGGTGGAGAACATCATCTCTGAAAATAGGGTCCCACAGCTGCACCCCATCAGTGTGAGCAGGACTCTTAGGACTCTTAGAAGAGTCAATGCTCTGAGACCATGGGGGGCGCTTAGCCCCCTCTCTTCGTCACTGAGGATGATTTCACTTTTCAGGGAATAGAGAGGGTGGTCCTTGTGGTGGACTGCAGGCATGGAGAGCTGTTGTCATCGTATTAGATAGATAAGAATGATTATATGTATTGTAGAAATGTCTCCTATCATGTTCCCTATTTTTTTATTATGTCCACATCCTGGTCCCCATCTTGGAAATCATAACAAACGTGCACTTTTTTGTTTAATTTACACATTGGACCATAGGAAAAATGACACTACAGCTACAGAGGTGACCGTCTGATAGCCCAGCTCGACTATCCATCTCTACTGAAGACCCTTTCAGCTTTTTGAGAGTTGGGTGGAGGACATCATCTCTGAAAATAGGGTCCCACAGCTGCACCCCATCAGTGTGAGCAGGAATCTTAGGACTCTTAGAAGAGTCAATGCTCTGAGACCATGGGGGGCGCTTAGCCCCCTCTCTTCGTCACTGAGGATGATTTCATTTTTCAGGGATTAGAGAGAGTGGTCCTTGTGGTGGACTGCAGGTATGGAGAGCTGTTGTGATCGTATTAGATAGATAAGAATGATTATATGTATTGTAGAAATGTCTCCTATCATGTTCCCTAATTTTTTATTATGTCCACATCCTGGTCCCCATCTTGAACATCATAACAAATGTGCACTTTTTTGTTTAATTTACACATTGGACCATAGGAAAAATGACACTACAGCTACAGAGGTGACCGTCTGATAGCCCAGCTCGACTATCCATCTCTACTGAAGACCCTTTCAGCTTTTTGAGAGTTGGGTGGAGGACATCATCTCTGAAAATAGGGTCCCACAGCTGCACCCCATCAGTGTGAGCAGG